>NC_142067.1:17681219-17981219 GCF_059756535.1 Pantherophis guttatus
ATGCACAGAAGGTCCCGTGCATGCGCAGAGTTGTGGCGCATGAGCGAAGTGCGTGCATGCACGCTCACATTTGCGAACCGGTAGTGAAGGTAAGTCAATACCACCACTGCCCAGGTGGCTTCAGGCCCAAGGCTAGAATTCAAAGTCTTCCAGTTTCTAGCCTGATGCCTCAATCACTGCACCCGACTGACTCTCTAAATTAAGTATCAGCAGTACATAAAAAAGAATATTAGGTTTGGTACTTAGAAGTCATCTAGACTAAGTGTCACAAACCTTTTGGACCTAAGCGACCACTAAATTCATAATTTTAAATCCTGCGGACCATTAATATGAATTTTTAAAAAAGATAAATAGTATTTAGTGCAATATAAAAAATGCAAATAATTTTTCTGCGGACCACCAAAATTTTCTCATGGACCACCAGTGAGACCACTGATCTAGACCAATCCCCTACTTGGTGGAAGATAGGCATCTTTCCAGATGCTTCTGTTCAAAGATCACCAGTGAAATAGAACTCAACATTTCATGTAGAAGTGTAACAACTCATGCAGTCAGATAATTCTAATTTATACCGTCTTAGTTTCAATTCATTGGTTCTGGTCTGTAGCATTGGGCCATATAAAATAAGTATCCCTCCCTCCCTATTTGAAGTCCATCTCTTCAAATATCTGAAGGCTGCTATCTTTTTTGCAAGCTAAACATTGCTAGATCCTCCATTTGTTTGTCAAAGGACTTCTAGCCGAAAGAATTCTCACCATTTTGATAGCTCTCCTCTGAACTTACTCCAGCTTGTTATAGTCCTTTTTAAATGGGCCCAGAATTGAACACAGTGCTTAAAGAAGAGTGGAAAAATTACTTTCCATAATATAATTAAGGTTGACAGAGCCTAAGCATTTGAACCAATTACCAATACTCTGGCAAGTTAACAAATAGTCCTGCTGCAGAGACACAACATCTGAAAAATTAAACTGTAATGCTTCAAAGCAAGTCTCACATCATTGCAAGACCCATACAGTAGCATCTGAGAAAATAAAAGAGAATTGTGATTATAAAAGTCATGGAGTTTAAAAGCCACTTAAACAAATGTGTTTCCATGACATAGAGTATTCAGCTTTCTGTGATAAATCTGGGATGTGACAGGTACCTAGGATTAACTCATGCTAAATAAAACAATGAATATCAAATAATTCTGGAGGATGGCTTCCTCAATAGCATCTGTGAGGGGCAAAAACAAAACATTTGCATTGTTATTTATTTAGGACAGTGGAGGGAAATACATAGTGTTCTTGCATTTGCATCACAAGCAAATCCATCTAGCATAATCAGGGATGGATGATAGAAATTGGAATTCAGTAAAACCAGGAAGGCAAGTTTCTCTGCCCTGATTTAGAACATCTCAGAAAATAACCACATAGATAGGTAGGTAGATAAGTAGGTAGGTAGCAGAGGTGGGTTTCAGCAGGTTCTGACCAGTTCTGGAGAACCGGTAGCGGAAATTTTGAGTAGTTCGGAGAACCGCTAGTAAAAATTCTGACTGGCCCTGCCCCCATCTATTCTCTGCCTCCCCAGTCCCAGCTGATCAGGAGGAAATGGGGATTTTGCAGTAACCTTCCCCTGGATTGGGGAGGGAATGGAGATTTTACAGTATCCTTCCCCTGGAGTGGGGTGGGAATGGAGATTTTGCAGTATCCTTCCCCTGCCATGCCCACCAAGCCACACCCACAGAACCGGTAGTAAATTTTTTTGAAATCCACCACTGGTAGGAAGGTAGGTAGGTAGGTAGGTAGGTAGATGATAGGCAGGCAGGCAGGCAGGCAGACAAGCAGACAGACAGACAGACAGACAGACAGACAGACAGATAAATTTCCACAATAGATATCATTTCCTGAAAGTTCAAAGTTCTGGAAAGAGGGTCCATGGAGATGGTCATTCAGATATCTAAATTCAAGTCCATATTGATTTTATTAGTAATTACCACACCATGAACTGAATCTAGAAGTAGATATGAATCAGTGCAGAGAAAACATGTTCAGTGAAATATTAACTGAAAAGCAGATATTTGAAGCTGTTTTGGCTTCTTGACCTTGTAAGGCATTTTGTAGTCTTTTAATCTGAAGTCATGAATAATAGTGGACAGAGCTTTACTGTTCCAGGAATATATATTCCCAAGAGTATCCACCTGGCGGATGGTTCAAATAGTTAAGATGGCAGCCATGGCTCTGCCTGCTTTTTTATGTACCTCACGTGGTACATCCTTCCTATATCACATGACGTACATCCCATCTGTACAGAAGTCACAATTGCCTGAGACTAGAACACTTTTCATTCCAAGGTTTCCTCAACTTCAAGGTACAAAGTAGCAGTTTTTAAGATGTAAATGGAATATGTTCCCTATCCTTAATGGTCTTTACCTGAAAATATGTTTAAGCTCCTGGAAGGGAAAGAAAGGAGCAGCGGAGAGAGAGAAAAAACCCCAAACTGACAGTAATTCTCTTCAAGACACATTTGAGTGAAAGAACTGTTTAGCCTGTGCTCTAATCTCCTCAACTGAAATGGGATTTATGAATAATTGCATTTGGCTTTACGGTACTCTCGGCCTTTATCAAGCACATTTCAAACATTCCACGAAATTCATGTACATCACTTGAGAAAGCCCCTCTTCTTAAAATTAATCTAGGCTTATCATCCCCCTACACTAGATTAAGGACTAAAGGGAAGGTGCCCTTTTTGTCATTATGATATGCCAGGCTCACAAATTACTGATTTACCAAATGTATCAAGTATGAAGCCAATTATATATTGAGACAGATAATCTCTCTCTGTGCATGTCTTATCAAAGTGTTAACTTTTGCCGTACAGATGGATCTGCCTGGAATTTTGAATGAATGCCTCCAAGGTCGGGACAGAAGATTAATATTCACAACAAGATTTCCCAGGTATATTTGGCCAATCACAAAACAACCATTTAGCTGAAGTCCTCCAATGAAATTGTTCCTCTAGTCTTCTTTAATTCTCCAGAGTGTTCTTTGCCAGATAATGTTATCATTCAGTCTTCCTTCTTGTGGAAAGGTTTGGACCTTTCAAATGAAGCCTGGAGCTGTAATCAGTTGTCCTTTATTTTAGTAGGAATACCTGTGGGATGCCAGAGGCATTCCTGCAAATAAATGTAATGGTTCTTAAGGAAAAGAATTTTAACATGTTGTCCCTTAATCACAACTCATTAGAATTTGGGGAGAAAAAAATCAGAAGGATGTCATGGGATGACTGGAGTGAGCTGAAGCTCACGAAAGCTTATGCCTTTATATATATAGGCAGATAGATAGATAGATAGATAGGGATGCAGTGGCTCAGTGGCTAAGATGCTGAGCTTGTTGATCGAAAGGTTTGCAGTTCAACGATTCGAATCTCTAGTAGTGCGTAACGGGATGAGTTCCCATTACTTGTTCCAGCTTCTGCCAACCTAGCAGTTCAAAAGTACATAAAAAATGCAAGTAGAAAATTAGGGGCCACCTTTGGTGGGAAAGTAACAGCATTCCGTGCGCCTTTTGGCATTTAGTCATGCCGGCCACATGACCACGGAAACATCTTTGGACAGCGCTGGCTCTTTGGCTTTGAAATGGAGATAAGCACCGCCCCCTAGAGTAGGGAACAACTAGCATATATGTGCGAGGGGAATCTTTACAAGTATGTATGTATGTATGTATGTATGTATGTATGTATGTATATATGAAAAGATGCCATAAGACTCCTGATTTTTTTGCAGCTGTAGATTGACATGGATCCCCTCCTACAATATCAGGCTCAGGGCAGACTATAAATATTGTAAAATAAAATAAAGAAATAGCATAAGGGATATTAAAGGGTTACAAGAAAAGTATCTATGGATGCATCAACACTCATGGTTAAACATGCTTTAGGTTTATAAAATTCTTGGTTTGGATAGTTTAGAACTGTGGCACTTGCGATCAGACTCAGGAATTGTATACAAAATTGTACATAATAACACTACCTGTAAATGACTTTTTAAGCTTTAATTGTAATGTAACAGGTGCGGACAACAGCTTGTAAACCACTCTAAATCCAATTGTTAAACATTCGATTTTCGTAACAGAATTGTCAAAGTTTGGAATATCTTACCTGGTTCAGTTGTCTCAGCCATTAACTTCCACAATTGTAATTCTAACTTAATGTCTGTGGTCCTCACTCCATATTTAAAAGGTCCCGGAGGCAGGGGGGAAGTGCATAAGTGCATTTGGCACACCTATCGTTCCTGTCCCATTTTGATTTTTCTTTCTTTTCTATTTTTTATTATAACATAATACAACAATACAAGACATACAACATATATATGCATACTCTTTTTACAGCTATTTCATGATGGTCTTTCTTTATTATTCACAATTTCCCCTTATTTCTCTTTGTATTATTCCAATTTACTACTTGTCCTCTTCATTTTATTTACAATATATGTCTCATCATTCATAACAATTTCTTAATTCTTATGCTTAAACAAATTCTTTCTTTACTTTTTAATGTTTCTATCATTTCCCCCTCTTTTTCTTCCTCATTTTTCCTTTCCTTCAACCACTTATACCATTTATGCCAAATCATGTAATATTCTGTGTCCTCCTTTTCTTTAAGTTCTTTTGTTAATCTATCCATCTCGGCACATTCCAATATTTTTTATTAACTCTTCATCTGTTGGTATAATTTTTTTCCAATTCTGGGCATAAACTATGCGAACGGCTGTTAAAATATGTAGTATCAAATATTTCATTTCTTTCATATATTTTTCTGTAAATATCCCTAACAGGAATGTCTCTGGTTTTCCATTCACTGATTGTTCTGTTATTTTCTCCAACCTATTTTTGATTTTCACCCAAATTCCTTTGCCGCTAGGCATGTCCACCAAAGGTGGAAGTACGTTCCATAATTTTTATTACACTTCCAACATAATGAGGATTTATTCGGGAACATCTTTGCTATCCTAGCCGGCGGTAAATGCCATCTGTGAAACATCTTCAACTGATTTTTCTTGTATGCCGTAGACATTGTTAATTTTATATTTGTTTGCCACATCTTTTCCCACTTCTCTAGTTCTATTGTATAATTGAAGTTTTTTGCCCATGTGATCATTGCGTCTTTTACTATTTCCTCTTCCATTTTATACCGTAATAAAAATTTATATATTTTACTAATTAATTTCTCCTCCGTACCTTGTATAATCTTATCCAATTCATTTTGCTCCATCTGTATCTCATTTAATTTTGCGTCTTCTTTGTATTTTGACCGAATCTGCGAATATGTGCACCAATCTATTTCGCTATTTAAATCTTGTTGCAATTCTTGTTTTGTTTTTACTTTCCCTTGTTCTTTTAATATATCCTTATACCTAATTATCTTATTCCATTCTATTAAATTTGGGTGTTTTAGTGTTTCTGTGGGTGAAATCCAAATTGGTAATTTTGTGTAATGTTGTTTTTTGATCTTATTCCAAATTAATAGCAATGCATTCCTTAATATATGTCTTCTAAAGTATTCATGCTTTTTATATTTCTCATCCCAAAGGAATGCATGCCTGATTTTTCTTATTTTCCTCATTTGAATTTGTAATTTTTGTTTGATGAATAAATAAATAAAATAAATTTTAAAATGACCAGGATTCTTTGGGATTTCAGGCTAAGGTGCATTTTCTGGCTGAATCTGGTTTAGTCAGTGATGGGAGATGAACCTGGATCTTTGGTGTGCAAAGCATACACGCTGATCACTGAACCGCAACTCTTCCCCAAATCTTTCATGCTGTTCTGGATGTGAGAGGTTACATTTCCAGCCAGACTCACTCAAGATAGAGGAGATTAAGCATCTCCTTCAGAAAGTGAAGTGCAATCAAGTGTGGGAGCTTGGAGTTTTGCATCAGAACCCACTGCTGTAAATGTGAAAAAAATAAAAGAACTTCGCAAGAGCACTAGAGAAAAGATAACTTATCTCTTAATGAGTCATATTTGAAGAAGTGTACTTTATTTGTACTTGCAGCTGTTTTTCTCAGCTGCAGTGTCTCAACACAGGTGTGTTTTTCTCCCTCCCAAAAAATAAGAATCAGTGGGAGAAAGTCAAATGTGAAGTGATCTGCCAAAGGTTTACTGGATGCCTTAGTGCACCACCATTATAATTCCATCCTCATTTTGCAATCCTAGAATTGCTTACATGAAGCCCATTTAAAATGGGATTAAGCCCATTTTACTTTTTGCTATATTGCCCTGATGGAATTTCACCTACATACGCCATGTTTGCCCTTTAGCAATGTTTATGACCAACTTTCCATTGTATTAGAACATCTGCATATTTTTTGTTTCCTTACAAATGCTCACAGATTAGGACCAGATTGCAAGACAAGTGAACAATGTCTTGATTCTCCAGCCTAAAATCTCCATCTCTTACTTCCAAACCTGCAGCTAAATAGAAACAAATTGTGAATCAGTATGTTCAGTTTGTCATTAATTGATTGAGCAATTAAATGCTATGAACTTGATGCTGATCTTGGAAAGGTTCTCTCTGGAGTGATCTGTCTTCAACTTGGCTTTTTAGGTCTCTTATTTGGCCACCTAATGAGAAGGAAGGACTCACTGGAAAAGAGCCTAATGCTGGAAAAGATAGAGGGCAAAAGAAGAAGAGGACGACAAAGAACGAGGTGGCTGGATGGAGTCACTGAATCAGTACGTGTGAGCTTAAATGGACTCCAGAGGATGGTAGAGGACAGGAAGATCCGGAGGAACGTTGTTCATGGGGTCATGATGGGTCAGACATGACTTCGCAACCAACAACAACAACAATGTCCATTCATTGCTGTCATTAGCCATCCTCTTCTATCTCCTTCAGATTTTCCAAGGCTGATGAACATACTTAAGGAAAAGGAGTATTTGTATGATGTAGCCAAAATACAATAATTTGAGCCTGGACATTACTGCTTCAATTGAGATTCAGGCTTGATATGTTCTATGGTTCATTGTCTGTTTTGTTCATTGTTCATTGAAAATTCAGATACATCAAAAGTCCTTCTATCCTGTTTCTTCCCAGTTCAGCTTTTGCATTCATAGAGCAACACATGAAACACTGTTTCCTGAATAGCAAGAAACGTGTGTGTATGTGTACACACAAATGTAGTTTTATACTGTATATATAAATGCACACACATATGTACATGGGTGTCTCTGTGTTCTTCTACCTTTTACGTACTTCATACACACACTTCTCCAGAGGCCTAAGGCTGTGATAGTGAACCTATGGCACGTGTGCCAGAGATGGCACGCAGAGCCCTCCCTATGGATATGTGCGCCATCGCCAGCTGCTCTTCTGGTTTCAGGTGTGCACATGCATGCCAGCCAGCTGATCTTTGCATGTGCCAGAGCCCTAGAAACTCGAAGACCATCTGTGTGCATGAAGATCAGCTGGCCGGCATGCATGCGGATGCCGGAAACCAGAAGACCTGGTGGCAATGGTGAGCGTGCCCACAGAGAGGTCTGGTCTTCAAATTTCTAGGGCTCTGGCGCACACACGAACGTTCTGGTTTGGGCACTCGGTGCCGAAAAGGTTCGCCATCACTGGCCTAAGGGATAAATAAACCACAAATAAGGTGTATACATTTTTGTGTTGCAAAAGCTGGTGAATAGTTATGTTCTAATCCATGAGGTCATCTGGGACATGCAGACCATATTGAGTCACATTGCAACTCATCAAGATAAAATTCATCAAATGGTTCATGGGCCAGTTGGTGGACAATTGCTTGTTCTAAAGGTGAACTTCCATACACTGTTTGAAAGAACCCCGGCTGTGAAATTGTGGAGTCTTCTATCCCTTGCACTTTTGATGTTAAGAGGCCTCTGGGAGCAATTCTTCAAGGTGTAATCATCCGTAACGTTTTATGGATTATTTAATGGGCTATCAAATATCAGACTCCAAGACTTTTTACAGAGCTTCAGCAACTTCACCAAGCATGGCTGCTTTTTCCTATTACCGATTAGCCAGGCTCATAAGAACATTGTTCCAACATGGGACTACCAGGCTGATTACTTTATCAAGAGTTGTTTCAATAATTACCTTGCAATGAGTAAGGAACGAGTGAATTTGTTACTTTTTTGAATTAAAGAGACAGTAATGGAATCTTGGAGCGTCCAATAAACCCAACGAAATGATCTAACCGCTACATCCAAAATGTTTGGCAATTCTTCAGCGAACGTTCTAATTAGCTGCATTATTTTTTAATAAGATTTGCATCTCATCCTTTATTTGCATATCTCAGTACTGTATTCTTTTTTCTCGGGAGAATCTTTTGAAATTAGGCTCCACAGAGTACAATTGCTTTTCTCAACTGAAGCTCATATAAGTGTAGATGTAAATGATGTAGCTGCACATGAAGATACATGTAGTTGTAAGCAAATAAAAAAAGCCCATCTCATTGTGTGAAATGGAGAGTTTCTATTTTTCCATCCAGTTTTGGAATAAGTGCTGAATTTGTAAGAGATCTGTTCAGCCAATTAGAAATTCTGTTCAGCCAAACATATAAAGAACAGTTGCTGGAATTGGATATGTCTAGTTTAATGAAAACAAGTACTAGGGGAAACATGATAGCAGTGTTCCACTATCTAAGAGGTTTCCACAAAGAGGAGGGGGTAAACCTATTCTCCGAAGCATCAGAAGGCAAGAGAAGAAGTAATGGATGGAAACTAATCAAGGAGAGATGCAACCTACAACTGAGAAATTTCCTGACAGTTAGAACAATTAATCAGTGGAACGAATTGCCTCCAGAAGTTGTGGATGCTTCAACACTGGAAGTTTTAAAGAAGAGATTGGACAACCATTTGCCTAAAATGGTATAGGGCAATGATGGCTAAGCCTCTCTAGGAATCTCTGGAGGCTGGGGACAGCAAAAAAGTCACTTCCTGTCCAACTGGAAGTTGGGAAACAGGCCGTTTCTGGCCTCCGGAGGGCCTCTGAGAGGGTGGGGAAGGCTGTTTTCGCCCTCCTTAGACTCAAAGAAAGGATCTGGAGCCAGGTGAGAAAGAAAAACAGGCCTCCCCCACACCAGCAGGGGTAGGTTCTAAATGTTTTTACTACCGGTTCTGTGGGTGTGGCTTATTTTGTAGGCGTGGCTTGATGGTCATGTGACAATTCTTTAGGATTTAGCAGGCCTACCAAGCTTTTAACTGCTCGTAGAGCTGTACCGGTCTACTCATTTATTTTTGCAGGCACTGGTCTACCCATTTATTTTTGCAGGCACCAGTCTACTCATTTATTTTTGCAGGCACCGGGCTACTCATTTGTTTTTGGAGGCACTGGTCTACCCATTTATTTTTGCAGGCACCGGTCTACTCATTTATTTTTGCAGGCACCGGTCTACTCATTTGTTTTCTTTTAACACTGATCAGCTGTAGGGTGATCCTTTGAAGCCCCGCGGCAAGAGTTTAAACAATTTTTTTTCCCTCTAGCCGATCAGCTAGGACTCAGGAGGCAGCCATAGATTGGGGGTGGGGACAAATATAAGGTAAGAATAATGTGGAGGGCGGGGGCGGGGGAGGGGGCAGAACCAGTTCGGTGACATCATATCGTCACCACTACCAGCTTGGCGGAACCGGGCAGAACTGGGAGGAACCCACCATTGCCCCCCAGGCCCTCCAGAGGCAGGAATCAGCCTGTTTCCCTGCTTCTGGTAGGCCCAGAAGGCCCGAAAATCAGCTGGCACGCCAGAGCTGAGCTCACATGCCCACTCATATGGCTACACATGCCACCTGTGGCATGCATGCCATAGGTTCGCCATCACGGGTATAGGGTTTGCTGCCTAAGCAGAGGGCTGGACTAGAAGACCTCCGAGGTCCCTTCCAACTCTGTTATTCTGTTAAATTGAATAGCTGCTTTCCTTATTTTCCTTCTTAAAATCACCTAGAAATAACTTTCCCATTCTTTTGTAATTTTCTGCAAAATTTCAAAAGGGAGATCCTTGGAGGGCACAAAAAGAAGTTTGTTAATACAGAAGATGAATTGTCTAATCATAGGGTAACATGATATCTGCTTTGGGCTGCTGTGTCCTTGGGAGAAATGGACTGAAAAAAATGGTTCTTTTTTTGCTTTGGGCTGCATTAATTCCTTATTATTTTACATGTGCCTAAAGGTAGTCCTTGACTTACAACCAAAGTTGGGACCAGAATTTCCATTGCTAAGCAAGGCAGTTGTGAAGTGAGCCATGCCGAATTGTACAACCTTTTTTTTTTGCCATGGCTGTTAAATGAATCAGTGGTTGTTAAGTGAATCAGGCTTCCCCAATGACTTTAGTTGTTGGAAGCCAGCTGCAAAGGTCGCCAGTGGTGATCACACATGGCCATGAGGATGCTGCAACAGTTTTAAATGTGAGGACCCATTATAAGTAGCTTTTTTTCAGTGCTGTTGTTGAGCAACTATTAAATGAATGGTTATAAATTGAGGACTACCTGTTGTAAGGGGAAAATAATGGGGACCTCCTTCTAGCACAGTAAAGTTCGGGGGGTGGTGGTGGTGAGATGGGTTCAATATTGACATTAATTGCCTGATGCAAGTATAAAGGAAAATTTGTAATCAGCCTGTGCATCTGATGAAATGGTAGCTGACATGAACTCCATTGTTCCCTATATGCCAAAATGAGGGGGAATATGGGAAATGAGGAAGTGTATGCTTAAAGTACATGTAAAAATAACCATGCAGCCTTCATAGTCTATGCGCAAAATTGGAAGAAGGAAAACATACCATCAGAAGAAGATTTAATTAGGAAAATTTTAGAGTGCGCAGAGATGGACAAATTAACAAAAGAACTCAAGGAGAAAGAGGATACAGAATATTACAAAGTGTGGTATAGATGGTATGAATGGTTGGAGAATAGGAAAAATGAGAAAGAGGAATAAAGGAGAGAGGGGAGAAAAAATGTTGAAGATCAAGGTACAATGTGGATGAAATAAAGAAAGATGGAAAATAATTGTTGAATAAGACAAAGTTAAAATATGTGTCAATAGATGTAAATAGTAAGAAAGGATCACTTCGAAGCGACTGTAGGAAAAAGTCATATGTATATAAATGTTGTGTGTTTGTGTCTTGTTTTAATGTATTCAAAATAAAAAACTTTTTTTTTTTAAAAAAATAACCATGTTGTAACATTGAAGTTACAGGAATGGAAAACTGCCCCTGTTGCTAGGACAGTATGGGCAGATTTCGAAAGTCACATGTGGTTTTAAGGTCTAAAAGGCAAAGTTGAATAATGGGAGGTTGCCAATCGGCCTCAAGCCATCCCTTTTGACTGCTTGTCCGATTGACCCACATTGCTATGTGATTAATATAAGTGGTTTATGTTTGCTATGCTTTAAATTCTAATAAACCTCTGAATCCTAAAGTGAGACTTTTTGTGGTGTGGTGTCTGTTCAATTGTTATTAAGTGCAGCTATACTCAATAATTAGGTTTTTTTCCAGTGGTGGGATTCAAGTAATTTAACAACCGGTTCTCTGCCCTAATGATTTCTTCCAACAACCAGTTTGCCAAACTGCTCAGAAAGTTAACAACCGGTTCTCCTGAAGTGGTGCGAACTGGTTTTTTTCCCCTGACACTGTACTTCACCATTTTTTCCAGATAGTATGAGTGATCCATTTGCTTCCCATAATGACCTCGGAACGTAGGTCAGCTGAAAGACTAATTTGTTCAGTTTTGCCTAATAAACTTCAAGGTACATGAGGAGCTGAATCTGAGATTCTCAGTACCAGCCTGTCACTCTCCTTAGACTTCAGGTAGTCCTTGACTTACAACCCACAATTGAGCCCAAAATTCCTGTTACTAAGTGAAACATTCGTTAAGTCCATTTTTGCCCCATTTTACGACCTTTCTCGCCACAATTGTTAAGTTAGTAACCTGGTTATTAAGTGAATCTGGCTTCCCCCTTGACTTTGCTTGTTTGCGAAGTTTGCCAAAAGTGATAGAACAGAATAGAATAGAATAGAATAGAATAGAATAGAATAGAATAGAATAGAATAGAATAGAATAGAATAGAATAGAATTCTTTATTGGCCAAGTGTGATTGGACACACAAGGAATTTGTCTCGGTTCATACGCTTTCAGAGTACATAAAAGAAAAGATACATTCATCAAGAAACATAAGGTACAACACTTAATGATAGTCATAGGGAAACAGTCAATATAAATCTTAAGGATACCAGCAACAAGGTTACAGTCATACAGTCATAAGTGGGAGGAGATGGGTGATAGGAACGATGAGAAGATTAATAGTAATGCAGACTTAGTAACTAGTTTGACAGTATTGAGGGAATTATTTGTTTAGCAGAGTGATGGCATTCGGGAAAAAACTGTTTTTGTGTCTAGTTGTTCTGGTGTGCAGTGCTCTATAGCATCGTTTTGAGGGTAGAGTTGAAATAGTTTATGTCCAGGATGTGAGGGGTCTGTAAATATTTTCACAACCCTCTTTTTGACTCGTACAATATACAGGTCCTCAATGGAAGGCAGGTTGGTAGAAATTGTTTTTTCTGCACTTCTAATTATCCTCTGAAGTCTGTGTCTGTCTTGTTGGGTTGCAGAGCCAAACCAGACAGTTATAGAGGTGCAGATGACAGACTCAATAATTCCTCTGTAGAACTGGATCAGCAGCTCTTTGGGCAGTTTGAGCTTTCTGAGTTGGCGCAGGAAGAACATTCTTTTTTGTGCTTATTTGATGACGTTTTTGATGTTGGGTGTCCATTTTAGGTCATGAGATATGGTAGAACCTAGAATTTTTGAAGGTCACTACTGTGTTCTCTAGTATTGTAGGCGGTGGTAGTATGGGAGGGTTTCTCCTAAAGTCCATCATCATTTCTATGGTTTTGAGTGTGTTCAGTTCCAGATTGTTCCGGTTGCACTACGAGGCTAGTTGTTCAACCTCTCGTCTGTATGCAGATTCAGTGATCACATGACCCTAGGACACTGCAACCATCATAAATATGAGTCAGTTGCCAAGCCTCTGAATTTTGATCACATGATCTTGGGCTGCTGCAATGATCATAAGTCCCTTTTTTCAGTGCCATTGTAATGTCAAACGGTCACAGAATGAACAGTTGTAAGTCAAGGACTACCAGTATCTTAACTCATCCTTCTCCTTGCTCACCACTCCACACACACAACCATTATTCACACTGTAAATTTCTGTGTGAACACAATCTACATTTACAGCGCAACTTAAAAAAAATAAATTCTACACAATTGAAATTAATTGCTTTTCTGAATTTATGTCTGCCACAATGACTATAAGCTGACTTGAAAGTATTATATAGGAGAGCCAAAAAAAAAAAAAAAAAAAGAGAGAGAGAGAAAGAAAGAAAGAAAAAGAAATCAGAAAGGAGCCATTATTTTCATCCTGTGGCACCATGTGGAATATTTATTTCATTCCTGGTGGTGCTTTCCATAAATTAGGAGAAATATCTCCTTGTAATAGAGTTCTGAATAATTTCCCAATTCTACCACAAAATAAACAAAGATGATATTGGCAGATATTCATCCAATATCTTCTTCCTGCAAATTAACCACATTCTCCTTGGGTTTATGTCAGGAACACTCCTGCTTATGTCTGTAAGGGGAGCCTTTGTGTCTGTCTGTTCTTGGCTTGGAAATTCTAGACAGTTTTATTGAAGACGAGTTACATTTTTCAGCCAATTTACCTCAACTCCCATTCTGCTATGTATTTGCTTTCAGCCTGGAGAAAATGGTTGGAGCTGTACAGATTTTCATTCAGATAAAAGAAATAATATTATTTAACCTTCAACATCCTGATGCTCTTCATCTGTGCTGGAATTTAATTCCACAGTTTTCTTGGATTTTATTTCCTATGGAGGGAAGGAAACTCTGAGTTCTCTTGAGAATCTGTCGCCAATGCAGAGCTTTTGCAGCGCGTGTTCACATTTGCGAACCAGTAGCAAAGGTAACTGAATCCCACTACTGGGTTGGAGCCTCAGTGACTAAGATCTAACTATGTATTTCTGAGGATTTTTAATAAGTATGAAACCAATTCCTGGTGGACAAATTAACTGAAGATCCTACCTAATATTCCTACCTAATTTCTGATTTTGAAACTTCTGAGTGCAACTATGTGAATACGTATTCTTGTTGATAAGAAATGCAAACTGTAGTTTCCATAAGGATATAGTTATATAAGTTACACAGTTATCACATATAATTTTGGGATGAAAAGTGGATGATTGCCCTTTGGTGCAAGAATGTGTGTGGGCAGTTTTTCTTCATTTGCTTTTTTTCCCAGCATTCCGTCGATCATTTGAGTTCATCTAGCTATATACTGTACAAAGAATGTTTCTCATGAATGTAGGGTATATAATATTCTCAAAATAACAGACTGTAGAGCTGTCCATTGTATTAGCTTTCCATATCATTACCTTGCATTTTTATTATCATTTGTGAACAGTGTGTTTAATGGATAGAAATACTAGCTATCAAGACAACAACTGATTTATTTATTTTAAAAATGTGTTCACCATTTTTCATTACGATTACCATAATAACAGAGTTGGGGTCAACCTATTCTCCAAAGCACCAGAAAGCAAGACTGAATAACAGAATAACAATCAGAAAACCCTTTTCAGACAAATGATTTTCCAATCTCTTTTTTAAAGCCTCCAGTGAAGGATTTCTGAAGACAAGTCGTTCCAGTGGTTTATTGTTCTCACTGTCGGGAAATATATTCTTAGTTCTAGGTTGCTTCTCTCCTTGATTAGTTTCCAACCATTGCTTCTAGTCATGGGCCCTTCAACATCCTCATCAATGATTTGGATGAGGGGATAGATGGGGAACGCATCAAATTTGAAGATGACACCAAGCTGGCAGGAATAGCCAACATTCCAGAAGATAGGCATAAGATACAGAAGGATTTTGACAGACTTGAACATTGGGTGCCATATAACAAAATGAAATTCAATAGTGAAAAAAGTAAGGCTCTACATTTAGGCAAGAAAAACCAAATGCACAGGTATAGTATAGATTCTACCTGGCTGAATAGTAGTAATTCTGAGAGGGATCTTGGAATCCTAATGGACAATAATTTAAATATGAGTCAGCAGTGTGCTGCAGCTGCCAAAAAGCCTACACAGTTGTAGGCTGCATTAACAGTGGGATACAATCAAAATCATGTGAAGTGTTAATACCATTTTATAATACCTTCCTAAAACCACATTTGGAATACTTCCTCCAGTTTTGGTCACCATGATGTAAAAATGTTGTTTAGTTTCTAGAAAGTGTGCAGAGATGAGCAACAAAATAATTAGGGTACTGGAGGCTAAACCATACAAAGAACGGTTGCTGGAATTGGGTATGTCTAGTTTAATGAAAAGAAGGACTAGGGGTGACATGATAGCAGTGTTCCAATATCTCAGGGGCAGCGATGGGTTCTAAATTCTTTTACTACCGGTTCTGTGGGCGTGGCTTATTTTGTTGGCATGGCTTGATGGTCATGTGACAATTCTTTAGGATTTAGCAGAGGTACTGGTCTACCAGGCTTTTAACTGCTTGCAGGGCTGTACCGATCTACCCATTTATTTTTTGCAGGCACTGGTCTACCCATTTATTTTTGCAGGCACTGATCTACTCATGTATTTTTGCAGGCACTGGTCTACCCATTTATTTTTGCAGGCACTGATCTACTCATATATTTTTGCAGGCACTGGTCTACTCATTTGTTTTCTTTTAACACTGATCAGCTATAGGGCGGCCCTTTGAAGCCCTGCGGCAAGAGTTTAAACAGTTTTTTTCCCTCTAGCCATCAGCTGGGACTCAGGAGGCAGCCAAAGATTGGGGGTGGGGCCAAATAAAAAGTAAGAATAATGCGGGGGGTGGATGGGTGGGCATGGGGGCGGGGATGGTAGAACCGGTTAGGTGATGTCATATCGTCACCACTACTGGCTCGGGAGAACCGGGCCGAATCGGAAGGAACCCACCACTGCTCAGGGGCTGCCACAAAGAAAAGGGAGTCAAGCTATTCTCCAAAGCACCAGAAGGCAGAACAAGAAGGAATGGATGGAAACTAATTAAGGAGAGAAGCAACCTAGAACTAAGGAGAAATTTCCTGACAATTAGAATAATTAATCAGTGGAAGAACTTGTCTCTAGAAGTTGTGAATGCTTCAACACTGGAATTTTTTAAGAAGAGATTGGACAACCATTTGCCTGAAATGGTATAAAAGAGCTTTGGTGGTGCAGCAGACTAAAGTGCTGTTAAACAGCACCGGCTGCCTGCAATTACTGCAAGTTCAAATCTCACCAGGCTCAAGGTTGAGTCAGCCTTCCATCCTTTCGAGGTAGGTAAAATGAGGACCCAGATTGTAGGGGCAATAAGGTGACTTTGTATAAAAAAGAACACCGCTTAGGGGCCCCCGAAAGCCCTACTAAGCAGGTATATACAAAAGTATGAAGGCAATTGCTTAACACTTTGTAAGCCGCCCTGAGTCTCTGGAGAAAGGCGTCATATAAATCGAACCAATCAATCAATCAATCAATCAATCAATCAATCAATAAAGGGTTTCCTGCCTTAGCAGGAGGTTGGACTAGAAGACCTCCAAGGTCCCTGCCAAATCTGTTATTCTGTTATTTTGTCTTGCCTTCTGGTGCTTTGAAGAATAGGTTGACCCCCTCTTCTTTGTGGCAGCCCCTCAAATATTAGAACACTGCTATCATATCACCCGTAGTCCTCTTCTCTAGACATAACCAATTCCTGCAACTGTTGTTCATATAGTTTAGCTTTAAGTGACTGTCCACTAGGATTCCAAGATCTCTCTCACAGTTATATTATTGAGCCAAGTTTCCCTAATCTTCATCTGTACATTTAGTTCTTCTTGCCTAGGTGTAAAAACTTGCTTTTCTCTACATTGAATTTAATTTTGTTAGACAGGGCCAGGCGTGAAATCCAGCAGGTTCTGGAGAACTGGTAGTGGAAATTTTGAGCAGTTCGGAGAACCAGCAAATACAACCTCTGGCTTGCCCCAGAGTGGGAATAGAGATTTTGCAATAGCCTTTCCCCAGGAGTGGGGAGGGAATGGGGATTTTGCAGTATCCTTCCCCTGCCATGCCCACCAAGCCACGCCCACCAAGTCACACCATGCCCACCAAGCCATGCCCACAGAACCGGTAGTAAAATATTTGGATTTCACCACTGGACAGGGCCCTGTGTTCAAGACTATCAACTGCAATAATCTCAAAGTAGAATTAACAAACCAAAGTTTCCAGTAGAACTTCCATCCGAAGATGAAACTATTTTAGTTGTTTCTTCATTTTTTCCCCTAAATTCCTAAACGTCAGGAAAATATCCCAGGATAATAAAGGCCAATTTCATTGTAAAAGGAGTGATTGCAAGAACACAAAACGTTTCGCTCCTATGAAAAAAAATAAATAAATTGGCCACATAAAAAAAGAATGTGTTACATCATATTAAATTCCAGTTTGAGATGCTAAATAGCTTCAAGCAGAGTTTAGCAGAGATAGCTAAAATACAGAACATGTGAAGAGATGTGTGACTGGTTTGCTAAACAGAGGAAAAATCAATTGGGAAGTTAGTTCCTTTGCAGAAATACAAAATGTTGGCTGTTTCCAGTTTATAACTGTACATGGGCAATCTAAATGGCAAATTGTTCCATTTCTCATGAGAGCTGCCTGTAAAATTGTAACATTTAGCAGCTCCAGCATTAAATGAATAAAAATCTATTCTGATTGCAAATGTCTCTTGCCATTTCAGACTTAATCTGTTTATTGGACCGGGATGTGACAGTAACTTTGGGATGAGCCTAATTAAAGGGAAGTGAGAGAAAACATTAAGTACTTGAGAAGTGTTGGCAAAGAACTGAAATATTAGAACTCATTTCAGGTGTTTGCTGGATTTGTTTCTTAACACGGCTGTTAAAACCATTACCTGTCCAAACAGGTTAACTTATGCGTTACATAGTTTATGTGCATGGAGGATACTGAGGATGTTTTTTGAGATGCTTCCTATAATGATACATACATACATACACACACACACATATATATACACACATACATGTACATAGACACACTATCTTATCTTCCCATATTTGTGAACATTGGAAATTTACTGTGGATAATTTCCAATTTAGCTTGGGCCCACCCACTGCTGTCAATCCTGGTAGCCAGATCAGAGCAAGCAAATTTGTTACTCAATGTGGCCTCCATATATAGTATATTATATAACATGGGAAGATAACATAGTATGTGTGTGTTTTTTTTAAATTTTGATTTATATGCCGCCAGAGACTCAGGGCAGCTTACAAGGCGTTAAGCAATAGCCTTCATACTTTTGTATATTTTATACAAAGTCAGCTTATTGCCCCCACAAACCGGGTCATCATTTTACCTACCTTAGAAAGGATGGAAGGCTGAGTCAACCTTTGGGCCTGGTGAGAACTGAACTCGCAGTAATTGCAGGCAGCTGGAAGCTAAATACTACCTTTAACAGTAGCATTAGTCTGCTGCGCCACTCAGGCTCCTGTTTGTGTGTATGTGTAGTATGTATGTATCAGCGGTGGGTTTCAAATTTTTTTACTAACGGTTCTGTGGGTGTGGCTTGGTGGGTGTGGCATGGCTTGGTGGGCTTGGCTTGGTGGGCATGGCAGGGGAAGAATACTGTAAAATCTCCATTCTCTCCCCACTTCAGGGGAAGGTTACTGCAAAATCCCCATTTCCTCCCGATCAGCTAGGACTCGGGAGGCAGAGAATAGATGGGGGTGGGGCCAGTCAGAATTTTTACTACCGGTTCTCCAGAACTGGTCAGAACCTGCTGAAACCCATCTCTGGTATGTATGTATGGATGGATGCATGCATGCATGTATGTATGTATGTATGTATGTATGTATGTAAGTATGTAAGTATATAAGCATAGGTTAAGGTTATTTATTAACTTTTTGGTGTCAGGAAGCTACTCTTTGCTACTCTTCCTTCCTTTTCTCCTGCCATCCATACTAAAGCTATGAGTGGCTTTCCCTTGAGCAGGAGCAGCCACGGGGATCATCAATGATATGGAAATGGCCAGGGCATCTGGGTGAACTGATATTATTCACCTTAAAAGGTGTGGAGCTTCATTTGCTTGGTTGCACCTACCATTTTCACTTTGTAGAGGGGCCCCTGTGGACACTTCTGCCCCAGGGAAAGGGACTCTACACAGCTGCCACTCATCTGAAGTAAACAGGTCTGCCTTAGACCACAGGTGTGAAACTCAGTTGCGAAGGCTGCCTTGATGTCCATTTCAGTTAACTCCCCTGCCTAGAAATATCTTCTAATGTTTCTTTTTAGATTACCAAAGACACATCAAGACCACTAAACTAACATACTGAAAGGCAGCCTACAGACAGCCTACACATCATGCAAAACTGTGGTTCATTGAATCATGTTAATTAAACAAACTGCAGTTGGTTGGGTTCACAAGCAGGCTATATCGTAAAACATGGGTTACAAACCACAATGCAGTAAACCAGGCCGGTCAAACAGTAATAGTTCATGTCACCTGCCTATTGGCTGCATTTGCACAACATGATTCTCACAAACCACTGAGGTTTATAGTAGTACAAAGTGAGTTCACATAATACACTAAGCCAGGGCAAGAAAAACAAAACAAGATAAGGTTGATACTTTCTATGATTAGCATCAGGGGTGGGATTCAGCCGGTTCGGACTTGTTTGGACAAACTGGTAGCTTTGACGATCAGCTGAGAGTGAACTGGTTCGCTCTGATGATCAGCTGGGCCCGCCCACCCTACGCTATATCTACCTATACTTCCTTTGTTTGAAGCCCAACTGATAGGCGCGGCAGAGAGGATTGCCGTGCCTCAGCTGTTTTACTCACTGGGGCTGCAGTAAAAGGTAAGTTTTAGAGCTGTTTTCAAACACACTGCGTGTGCGCGGAGCACATGTTTGGCAAGCTGGTTGTTACACTGGTTGAATCCCACCACTGATTAGCATGCTGTACAAAGGCATCAGCTACATTTATACCTGTACTGGTTAAGCATGCTGTGTAGAAGTAAAGTAAGAATTAGCACTAGCACATAGACTTATATACCGCTTCATAGTGCTTTACAGCCCTCTCTAAGCGGTTTACAGAGTTAGCATATTGCCCCCAACAATCTGGGTCTTCATTTTACCGACCTTGGAAGGATGGAAGGTTGAGTCAACCTTGAGCCTTGTGAGATTTGATCTGCCAAACTGCTGGCAGCCAGTGATCAGCAGAAGTAGCCTGCAGTACTGCATTCTAACCGCTGCGCCACCACGGCTCATTAGCATTTTTTCTTTCTCAGGCTTTCCTCCCACCCTTTCTCCAGAAAGTAGAAGTTTGCTGCCATGTCTTCTTCCATACAAGGATTCTATGTACTCTGAAACATTCCATATTTCACTTAACTTCGTAATTTGAACAATGGGCTAAAAACAGAGCAGTTCTTTGCTATAAGATATAATTTAGTGATCATGAACATCTGGTAACTGATGGATTGATGATGCAAAAGTAAGAAAAATGTGAGAATTGCAAACTGTCTCTGAATGGAATCTCCAAGCATTCGTGAAAGGGATTCATGCCCAGCGTTAATGAAAACAGTAAACTGCTCTCGAAATGGCTTCTTCTATGCCTAATTTGAATGCGCAATCACAGCTTCTTATTCATTATAGATGCTATAAAATGGCAGTAAATCCTGAAATTTATAACCAGCTGGATTTTCTATAAATGATGTGTGCTTTATTGTCTGTTAATACACAGTTACTGCAGTCAAATATTCAGTCCTGCCAGTTTTACAACTTTTTATCATACATACTAGAACACAATGTTCACATCGGCGTAGTTAAGGATGAGTTGCAGTTTCCATTAAAAACTTCTGTTTGAAGCCATTATGAAGTTATTCCATGTCCTAATCTGGCACATATGGACTTAAAAAAAAAAAAGGCTCAGAGCTTTATTTTTGTACCCCATAAGAAGCTAGAACATCCCTCTGCATGCCATTGTTGCAGGAATGTAGAGCGTGCTGAATACTCTGATTCTGAAATTCAGCCTTGGCTTTTAATGTAACAACACAATGCTTAATTTATGCAGTGGAGAAAAACGGTGACACAAATAGAAAATATGAAGGAATTTGCTTTCAGAAATCTTCTTCTTCCTAGTGTATTCCTACAAGTGTGGGGTCCACTTTTCGGATCATTGAGCAGCACTTTGCATGGTCAGCTGCATCTCCAGGGCACAGGGCGTGGCGTGCATCTTTGTTGATGGTGTCTTGCCATCTCTGTTTTGGGTGCCCACGAGGTCACCGGCCATTGACTTCTAGTTGGTAGGCAGCCTTGCCAACGGTGGAAGGTACTGCTCTCTGGACATGTCCATACCAGCAGAGTCCTAGGTAGAGGCAGATATTTCTCTCTCTGGGCACGATGAGAATATATCTGCTGAATATAATAACTCCTCATTGGTGACAGGAAAGGCATCCGGCCAGTAAACACTCAACTCCATTCAGTTGCCCAGACTCCATCCTGCAAGGTATTATAGGGTCGTTAAAAGAAGATGATGAATATACTAAAAAAGCCAAGGACTACCTAGATGAAGGTGTCTCTTATCCATTTGCTTCCAAAATAAGCCATGGACTATAAAACTAGATTTTCTTTTCTACCTGGAAGTGAATTGGCATAGGTTTGATCATATATTTACCCACCCCTGCAGGAGATGCCCTAAAAATGCCAGTCCTGTCATCCACCTGGTTGGAAAGCCAGGGAATGCTTTGCTGGCCTACTCAACCTCTTGCACAAGAATTCCAGTGCTGTTTTATGACCACCTACAATCTACAATTCAACAAATGTTGTTGAATGGTGTCATTTGTGATGTGGTCAAGAAGGGGGATGCCCGATATCCAATGGAGCATTCGCATTTCCATGGCATGGAGATAGTTTTCAGTCCCTGTTGTTGCTTGCTGCCCAGCATTCAGTATTATTCAGTGCTACTGGTTTGCACCGGTTCGGGCAAACCGGTAGTAAAAAAAGCTACCGGTTCATTTGAACCAGTATTTCCGATGATCAGCTGTGCCATGCGATTTATATCCTGCTTTCTAGTGAATCTAAATCGCGCGGCACAGCTCTTCCGCCCTCCCCGCTGTTCTACTTACCTTCAAATGGCTCCTTTTTCCACACGAAGCATGAGTTAGGTGCAAATTGGGCATGTATGAAGCGTGCATTTGCTGCATGCTGCGCATGTGCATGCATGCAGTGCGCATCTGGCACACACTATGCATGCGCATGCAGCAAACCGGTGGCAACCCACGGAGGATTTCACCACTGCTTATGACATGTTTGACCCCTTCCTTGCGGTCAGCCTGGTCAGCCTGGTCATGGCTTAGGACCTGGTTATTTATGGGACTGCCTGCTACCACCAATAGCCTCCCACCAGCCGGTACGCTCTCATAGAGAGGGGCTCCTCTGGGTGCCGTCGGCCAAACAATGTCGACTGGCGGCCCGCATGGGGAGAGCCTTCTCTGTGGGGGCACCTAGGATCTGGAATGAGCTCCCCCCGGAGATACGGAGGATCCCGGATCTGCGCACCTTCCGTCGTGCTCTCAAGACTTTTTTATTCCATCAAGCTGGCCTGGCCTAAATCTTTCCCCTTTAAAATGTAAATTTTAATTTGTTTTTAAAATTATTGGGTGTTTTAAATTTGTCTCGGCCAAATTGTTTAATTCGGTTTTATTCTGTTTTTAAATTTTGTATTTATGTGTTTTATTCTGTGGCTGTTCACCGCCCTGAGTCCTTCGGGAGTAGGGCGGTATACAAATCCAATAAATGAAATGAAAATGAAATGAAATCTCCTACACCAGTGATGGCTAACCTTTTTGCTGTCACGTGCCAAAAGCAGGGGGAGCGTGGGAGGGTGCACGCGTGCCCATACCCATAATTCAATGTGCCCCCCCATGCATGTGCAATAACCCCCCCACGCTCCCCACACTTTTGGCATGTGATGGCATGGTGGGCCTGGAAGGCCTGTTTTTCACCATCCCCAGGCTCCAGAGGCTTTCTAGAGCCTGGAGATGGCAAAAAAGGCCTTCCCCAACCCCCCCCAGAGGCCCTCCGGAGGCCGGAAATGGCCCATTTGCCAACTTCCAGTGGGACCGAAAGGCCCAAAAATCAGCTGGCTGGCGCATGCATGCGCACTGGAGCTGACCTAAAGCAACGCTCGCATGCCCACCAATATGGCTCTGCATGGCTTTGCCATCACGGTCCTACACAATCCTACACAATTGTTTATTCAGAGGCAAATCTTACTGATACCATAGAGGTGCTCTTTCACCGATGTATGTGTAGGATTGTCTCCTTAGCAATGGCAAGTACCCTCCCAAACATTTTCTCCACACAGATGGCCTTCCTTTCATCTTTTAAACAAAAATAATTGCTCAACATTGCAAAAAATGCCACTATCCCTTTGCATATAAAAAACGTACATTTGTAACATTTTCCATTTTAGAATCATGTCTCTGAGAATTTCCACCCATTTCCACGCATGGCCTCCTGGACCAGGCATGGGAGCTGACACTAGGTAATAACCTTTAGCCTTCCTGGACTTTTGTGTTATCAGTGTAAATCATTATTTTGCAGGGCAGGAACTTCTTTTTAACCCCACTGATTGGAAGAAACTGGGCAGGTCAAATACCTTGACATCTTTTCTTCTGGGATCTTTTTTTTTTTTTTTGTAAATATTTTTTTATTTTTTTCAAACTTAAACATAAAATATAACTTTCAAGAACAGAGTCTCGATCTGGTCATAGATGGTTACCACGCTTACATTCCTTTAACAAGCTCCATTCACAATTTCCCATTACATCTTTTACAAATAAAAATTCAAAACATAAAAGAACAAATTTTAACATAAATTCTAGCATCTTCATCTAAACAAATCCATTATATCAATACCATTTTAATTTCAAATTAACTTTCGCTCATTTTTATATCTATATATCAATCCTAATTATATCTTATTCTTCTTCACCTTGTATCTTTTACCATCAGTGTCAAAATAATTTTTAACAATATTCTAACCTCTTATTCTAATTATTTACCTTACAATTTTATCACCATAAATCTTAATTCCAAATTCAATACTCCATTTTTATTACACTTTATAAAACAAAGTTCTATCTAATTCTTAATCTCTTGACCCTTTTCCTCGAATCTTAATATCTTAAATTTATCTTTGATTTTATCCCACTTATCATCTATTACACATTTCATGTTAGACAGGTTTATCACAAAAACGTATTTTAATTAAACTAATTTCCAACATTTTCTTCCATACCTCCCTCTATTGTTTGGCTGTTTTCCAGCATATTATGTTTGGCTGATTCCCAGCATAGTCCCCTCCAGAGCACCAACTATTTTTGGCTAATTTCAGTATAGTTTCCTCCGCCTATCACCGTTTTCTTCTGGGATCTTATAACAGATAGGTAACTACCAGGTGGTAACTGAAACAAAAACTTCGTTTTCTTTTCTTTGTCTTTATAGGATTGATTTTTTAAAAAGGCAAGTTTTCAATAAGGATAATATGAAAACCTGAAAGAAGAGCATCTGTAGGCCTCAGCGATGTTCTTTTTTTTAAAGCCAACTTTTGATTCTAGATCAAAACCATTATTTTCCATTTTGTTCATCTCCATGGCACCTTTGAAGGAAGCACAAATGTTTTTTGTATGCTTAATTGAATTCCTGATAACGATTGATTCCAATCAGTTAAATAGAAAATGAGAGAATCCACATCCACATTTGCTTTTATCCTTATCAGCAAAGCAATGCAAAATAGAATGGTTGAATCCATAGTAACATCTTAGTGTTTTAGAAAAAAAAAAGAATCATTTTTTAACAGAGGGCAACTGAAAACTCATTTCAGATGGACTCTACATACACTATTGGAATAAGACCAAGTTTGTACTAAGTCCCAATTTCAAACAACTATAATTTCTTGAATAAACATTTGGCTGATTTCATGCAATGTACTTGGCCATAATGATGACAGTTCAGTTTTGATTTATTTTACAAATCTATTGCCAATCATGTACGGGAAATTGGTGGTTGGAAAATGGATGATATTGGGGTATCAAGTGCTAATAGAAATTGGCCCAATTAATTAGAAATAATTTGGTAATGGCTTCAGCCATTTCTTCAGTTCTAAAGGAATCACTCAACATTTCCAAGACTGTCTGATAGAAGCCATATGAAGTTCAATTATTGCATTTGAGAAGCAATTTTAATTATATGATATTATAATTGTGTAATATTCATAGCACTTTATTCCACCAGTATCCTTTACCTACAGCATCGATCAATGTTATTATCTTCATTTTGAAAGTAATTTTGCTCAAGAGATATGATTATGCCTTTAAGGGATATAGTAATATAGACTAAATCCTCCATGTTCATTCCTGGTTAGGATTAAACTGCATATGTCACTGAATTACCATTAATTTTTCTTGTCGGAATTTCTTTTAAAAATACAGTGGTAAAGGGTGGGTTCTGATATCACAGACAAGAATGTTGTGTTTTATAATTTTATAATGTAATGGTTTATAATATTGAGCATGTAGTTTGTATCTGCTGTTTTCAACTACTGCTAGCATTCTTTGCTTACCACTATTGGCGGGCTTTACTGAAAGTGTATGTTATACATACAAGATGGATAAATGGATAGATGGATGGACGGATGGATAGAGAGAGAGAGAAAGAGAGAGAGAGAGAGAGACAGAGAGAGAGACAGAGAGACAGAGAGACAGAGAGAGAGAGAGAGACAGAGACAGAAAGACAGACAGACAGACGAACAGACAGACAGACAGCAAAACAGCGTTCTCTGGGTCAGAGAAAGAATTTCAAACCTTGACCTCAAGTGATTCTGTTGAAGAGCTATTTATACTGTTCAGTCTGTGGGAATACCTATCATTTGAACGGATCAATAAGGTCTGATCTTACAGCCGATCTGGATATTTGAAAAAACTAAGGAAGGTCATACCCTTCCTGAAGGTCATACCCAGAAAGTACTTAGTTGGGAACTGATGCAGAAGTCCAAAGGCTTGTAGGCAATACACAAGGAAATCAGGAGGAAAAAATTATGGAAGAAGGAAATGACAAACAATTTTGCATTGATTAATTCATTATGTGCCATCAGGTCAATGTTGACTTATAGCAAGCCCATAGACAGAACTTCTTCAGGATCAGATATCCTCAACAGGTCTCCCAACAGTGCATCCATTGCTGCCGTTATATTTGAATCCCTCTTGTTGGCTGCTGGTTGTCTTTTTCTTGTTTTTCTTTCCACCTTTCCTAGCATTAGACTCTTCTTCAGAGAGCTAGGTCTTTGAACTGATTTGGTCCATCTACTTTCTTGAATATCTACGGCATTCTCAGGAGTGTTTTCCAATACAAAAGTTCAGAAGTGTCAACACTTACTTTATTTTCCCTCTCTGCTTCTTTAAAATCCAAATTTTGCATCCATTATTGTCACAGGGAAACATTGGCCTGTATGTTTCTGATTTTTCTCAAGTGTAGACAAGTCAGAGCAACTTTCCAAGGCCTTCCTTGCTATGCTCTCAGTGCTAGGAATATCATTTTGGGGTGTTGATTTCTTTACTGCTTATAGTTGATTCTAAAAGGCAGAAGCTATCTAGCATCTCAACATCTTCATTATCAGTTTGAAGGCCGGTTGCTCTACTTGTTGTCATCAGTTTGGCCTTCTTTATATATTTCATCTTCGTCTTTTTTTCCCACTGTGATCTTTGACCATCATTACTAGAACTTCCAGATCATCTGTCAGCTACAAAAGTAGTTTTATCAGCATAGTAATTGATGTTATTTCTTCCAGTTTTAAAGTTGTACTCATCTGCTTCCAATCTATTCTCCCTTAATAGAGATTCAAAATATAAATTGACTAAATAAGGAAAGAGCAAAGTCTTGTGTCACTCCTTTGCTGATCTGAAATCAGCCATGGGGAATGGCTTAAAGAAGACTGTTCTTTGATCTTATGTAATATTGTTCTTATGTAATATGATAGAAGGGGCCGCGGTGGCTCAGTGGCTAAGATGCTGAGCTTGTCGATCGAAAGGTCAACAGTTCAGCGATTTGAATCCCTAGTGCCATGTAATGGGCTGAGCTCCCGTTACTTGTCCCAGCTTCTGCCAACCTAGCAGTTCGAAAGCACATATAAAATTCAAGTAGAAAAATAGGGACCACCTTTGGTGGGAAGGTAACAGCGTTCTGTGCACCTTTGATGTTTAGTCATGCTGGCTACATGACCATGGAGACATCTTCGGACAGCGCTGGCTCTTCAGCTTTGAAACAGAGATGAGCACCGCCCCCTAGAGTCGGGAACGACTAACACATATGTGTGAGGGGAATCTTTACCTTTACCTTATCTGTTGTTATGGTGAAAAAACCTGGAGAGGAACACTATGTTCCTTAGTTGAAGGTGAGATATAAATGTAGTAAACAAAAGAAACTGTTATGTGCAAGTAGCAGGAGAAAGGATTTCTGCTATAAATATATAAAAGGATCTCTGAGAAGCTAACGAAAGACCTGCTAATTTAGGATCCTTATTTTCCACAACTAAGTGAATTTTGAGAAGCTTATAATCAAAACATTAGTTGTCCCAAGAACCAAATATACTCTTAATAACCTTTGTTAATTTCTGTTAGAACCGATTCAAGATGGTAGCTGTTGCTCTATTTTGTAGAACATTTCAGAAATTAATTATATACTTTATAAAGAAATATATCCTTTATTTTTTTTCAGCTTTTCACACAACTCATCAGATGACTTCAATATTCATTATTGTCTGGGGCAAACCGAGTGTCTTTTAGCATGTGGTGTTGAAATCAGTCTAAGGAGCTTTCAGGTGATTTCAGGCAAATTTATTTTCTTCAGAAAGTCTACCGCCAAGCTAAAAATCCCATTGTCTATTTCTATTTGTTTGACATCAGTTCTTTCCCAAAAGCTGCTAAAAAGGAGTTAATCTACTCAGTTTCTTGCAGAAGGAAATTCTTACAGTAGATAAATGTGATGGGCATTTGACTGAATGAACGGGAATGACAATTTTGTCTACATTGATAGAAAATAATGTAATGGCATGGCTAGTTTGGGATTTGCAGCCCCAACACATATGGAGAGTTCCAAGTAGGTAAAAAACTGATTTAAAATATCAACGCTGTGTAGGCCTTTGGAGTAGTGATATAAATGCAACTAGATGGTGGGTTTAATTTTCAGGAGAAGAACAATAAAATTATGTGACTTTTTATCTAAAATTGATTTAAGTGCCTCTGGCATTCAACTCGGTTTTTCCCCCCTCTTTCCTTCCTCCCCTCCAAGATTGTGATAAAACATGTATGACCCTGCACAGTGTACTTCCTTCTAAACACAACCTTTATTTACCCTGTGAGTCTGCCATAAGGAGTGATGATTAGAGCTGTTCCTAGGGGCAACTGTTGAGGAAATTGGGAGATCTCTTAAAATAGAATTTGGGAGGACAATGGGAGAGGGATGAAAAAGATTTGACAAAGATCGTCAACAAAAGAGGGAAGACTGGAAGACAATGATAGTAGCCAGTGCTTTCTTTCGGTCTTGATAATATTTTATGCTCTATCGTCAATTCAAGAATCACAGTGGACTAAGAACTATATGTGGAATCCACCTTTCCCCTTTTATTTGCATTTTTAAATCTTTCTGATCCTAATCCCAGGTGCCCAGAATTGCTGGGGATTGGACAGCATATGTTTCATCTCATAGTTCAGACTGGATTTGGCCATTTTGTCCACCTATCGAGTCCTTCCTGGGGTAGGCAAATGTGAATGCTTGATGGTGTTACAGATATGGTCACAGGATGTAAGCTATTCCAAGTCAAGCTGCCTTTTGCACATGACTGATGGTGAATCTGTCAATGCCAATGGTGTTCAAGTGATCCTCCTGTCATTTTGGGATTGCATCCAAGGCGCCTATTAACTATTGGTACTACCACTAATACTACTCTATGAAGCCCTAGTAAGAACACATCTAGAGTGCTGCATCCAGTTTTGGTTACCACACTATAAAAAAAATGTTGAGATTCTAGAAAAAGTGCAGAGGAGAGCAACCAGGATGATTAGGGGACTGGAGACTAAAACATACGAAGAACGGTTACAGGAACTGGGCATGGCTAGTCTAGTGAAGAGAAGGGCCAGGAGAAACATGATAGAAGTGTTCCAATATCTGATGGGCTGCCATAGAGAGGAAAGGGTCAAGCTATTTTCCACAGCACCTGAAAGCCAGACAAGGAATAATGGATGGAAACTGATTAAGGAAAGATTCAACCTAGAAATGAGGAGGAACTTTCTGACAGTGAGAACAATCAACCAGTGGAACAGAAGTTGCCTTCAGAAGTTGTGGGAGCTTCATCACTTGTGACTTTCAAGAAAAGATTGGACTGCCATCTGTCAGAAATTGTGTAGGGTGTCCTGCTTGAGTGGGGGGATTGGACTAGATGACCTATAAGGTCCCTTCCAACTCTGTTAATCTGTTAAAGTTGTTCTATTTCTATTCGCAAGTCTTTGTGTTTTGGTATCTTCTCCAGTTCCTTCTTCCAGAATCCATTCCCATAATGCAACCAAGTTCCTTTTTTAAAAAAGACTTGGTTTCTTATTATTACTGGGGGGCGGGGCATCTTAACTGGGCACCAGTGAGAAGAACAGAGACTCATTCTCACTTACCTATCTTGCCTCAGGATTCAAGGAACTAGCTCTTTCTAAAGGTTTCCCCAGTGTGTTCCCTCCAGCTGCTATTTTTACTCACTTTAGACAAGCTTACAGCCAAATCCCCAACAGCAAATAAGACTCTAGGGGAGACCTTTGTGGTGTAATGGTTAATAGCGTTGAACTAGAAACTTGGAGACTGTCAGCTCTAGCCTCCCCTTAGGCATGAAAGCTGGTTTGATGACTTGGGCCAGTCACTCTCTCTCAGCTCAGCCACCTCTGTTGTGGGAAATATAGTTGGCAAGACCAGAACTGGGTTTCAGCAGGTTCTGACCAGTTCTGGAGAACCGATAGTGGAAATTTTGAATAGTTCAGAGAACCGGTAGTAAAAATTCTGACTGGCCCCACCCCCATTTATTCTCTGCCTCCCAAGTCCCAGTTGATTGGGAGGAAATGGGGATTTTGCAGTAACCTTCCCCTGGATTGGGGAGGGAATGGAGATTTTACAGTATCCTTCCCCTGCCATGCCCATCAAGCCACGCCCACCAAGTCATGCCACACCCACCAAGCCACACCCACAGAACTGGCAGTAAAAAATTTTGAATCCTTCCATTCTCAACCATCCAGTCAGAGTTGAAGAAGCTTCTTGGATGAGAAGCGAAACGTCTTCAAAGAAAAACCAGAAAGCCCAGTTGCCTCTTGAAAAAGCACCTTTGGGACAACCATGACCTGGACGACTGAGAATCTCCATAGACACGACATGAACAGAATTTTGCAAATCTGAAGGCACAAACTTCCCACCATCACTTTTTAACTTGCTGATCAATTAGGGTGGGCCCTTCCTAAATTTTTTCCTCTAACCACTAACCCACTGGGGGCTGCCTCCTCTCATGTCTAATTATTTCTTAGGCAGCATTCCTCCTTCCCTCTTCCTCAAGGTCAGTCTCATATTGTCAGCACTTCAAGCTGCATTTTACTCTAGTGCTGACATAAGAAGGAGAAACGGAGGCGACTGGAAAGGGACGTTTGACTTTTCACCTACTTATTTTCCCTGGAGATAATATCCCCTAGGAGATGGGATGGGAAGGGGGAAATTCCTTTGAGCTGGAGCAGTAGATTAGGGGTAGAGTGACTTGGAAGATGGCCAATGAATGCAGGGGAGTGGGGAACGGAAAGGGAGGGTTTTGGGTCTGGAAGTCAGTGTTGGCTGCGATGGAGTCAGAGTAGAATGTCATGCTTAATAAATGGGAGTTTTTTTCATCAAAGACTTTGTTTGAAATGCAATTTATTTGAGACGACTTTGAAACCTGACACAAATACCATTAGAGTACATTTGTCTTCTGCCTGACCCATTTTTCCCCCAAATCCCAGTCTCAGAGCAGAGAGATTGCTTAAATAAGCTAACTCTTCCTGAGCTGCTTTTCTCTGGAGTGCAGCCCTAAAAAAAATGCTTCATGCAAATTAAGAAGCTCAGCAATGACCCTAATTACTTTGCTCACAGCTGCTGCCTGAAATTGACAAAATCCTAATCAGTTTCATCTTAAAGGCTTCTGTTTGCCTTCCTAAGTGGCTAGGATAGGTGTGTTAGGAAACGGCTGGCACCAGACCATGTTTGTATGTGTATTCCCCCACTTACGTACTTACTTGCTCTCTTGTAAATGTCTATGGAGATTCTCGGTCATCCAAGTCATGGTTGTCCCAAAGGTGTTTTTTCAAGAGACAACTGGGCTTTCTGGTTTTTCTTTGAAGACGTTTCGCTTCTCATCCAAGAAGCTTCTTCAACTCTGACTGGATGGTGCAAAACGTCTTCAAAGAAAAAACAGAAAGTCCAGTTGTCTCTTGAAAAAGCACTTTTGGGATTACTCTCTTGTAGTTTGTTTTTCTCCAATGAAAGTAAATATGAAAATTCTGAATCCTCTTCTTGCTAATTATCCCAATGAGTATTCCAAAGGGCAGGAGGAAATGGCTATAAGTATTTCCCTTTTTACCCAGCTTTCTTATGGGTCAGGTTCCAAAACTTTGCCCACCATTGGACTCACCCAGCTGTTTGAGAGTGTAGCCTTTTAATACTGAAAAGCAAAAGAAAATTGAACGAGAAATGTAAGCCTAGTGGCACTTGCGTGATTTTGCACAGAGACCATTTGCAGGGTCCTTATACTCTCTGAAGGAGGACACGGTGGCTCAGTGGCTAAGACACTGAGCTTGTCGATCAGAAAGGTCGGCAGCTCGGCGCCGCATAACAGAGTGAGCTCCCGTTACTTGTCCCAGCTTCTGCCAACCTAGCAGTTCAAAAGCATGTAAAAATGCAAGTAGAAAAATAGGGACCACCTTTGGTGGGAAGGTAACAGCGTTCCATGCGCCTTTGGTGTTTAGTCATGTTGGTCACATGACCACGGAATTGTCATCAGAGAGTGCTGGCTCTTCGGCTTAGAAACTGCTGAGATCAGCATTGCCCCCTAGGGTCGGGAATGACTAACACGTATGTGCGAGGGGAACTTTTACCTTTACTTTTATACTCTCTGAGCTTGGTTGTTTTCTTGCATTACCAAACTAGATAACACCATCAGTGCTAGTAGGGGTGGGGGTTGCTCTATGTTTATATACTATATAAATATTATATAGTATTTATATGTAATATAAACATAAATATTTAAAATATATATACTGTATATAAATATAAAAATATAAAAATATTTTATACACTATATAAAATGAGAGCAAACCCTACCTCCTAGTAGCATTGATTATGTTACCTCATATGGTAATGAAACATCTTCAAGAAAACAAGCTCAGAGAGCACCAAGGACTCTATAGCTCAACCATGAGCTACAAATATTCTTTTCTATTAGTGACCACTTTGTTTAATGACTAAGTCACCAATCCCAATCGTATATGCTAAACAAAGACTATCTGTATTTCAGATGGGTTTAAATGCATTTAACAATAAACATTGCTATTGTTAGTAATCATTGTGAAATGCTACTTCGAGGATCACAGGCAACATGTCTTTGAATGCCAAATGCTGGGAAACTCATACTGTGTTTTCCCGAAAATAAGACCCTGTCTTATATTTTTTTAAACCCTGAAATAAGCGCTTAGCTTTATTGCCATGCACTCAAAAGCCCGATTGGGCTTATTATCAAGGGATGCTTTATTCTGGGGAAAACAGGGTAGGAATAGGCTAACGCTCTCATGAAATCCTGTTTGTGAGTTTTCCAGAGGCATCTCCTCATCCACCTGGAAATTGAATGTTGGATTGTACAGAATTTAGTTTGAATCAGGGGTGAAATCCAGCAGGTTCTGACAGGTTCTGGAGAACCGGTAGTGGAAATTTTGAGTAGTTTGGAGAACCGGCAAATATCACCTCTGGCTGGCCCCAGAGTGGGGTGGGAATGGAGATTTTGCAATACCCTTCCCCCAGGAGTGGGGTGGGAATGGAGATTTTGCAATATCCTTCCCCCAGGAGTGGGGAGGGAATGGGGATTTTGCAGTATCCTTCCCCTGCCATGTCCACCAAGCCACTCCCACCAAGCCATGCCCACAGAACTGGTAGTAAAAAAAATTGGATTTCACCACTGGTTCGAATCAGTGCATCTGTTTTAAAGTTCTTAAGAAACCAGGGTATTTAAAGATGTTTTTGTGTTAAACTAAAAGCTTCAAAAAAAATTAGTTTACAATGCTCAGTGTTGTATTTGCTTTGTATTTATTGAACAGTTTCTTTGATACTAGCCCTACTGAAGCCTCGAGAGAACAAATTTGGTTGATTTGATACGAAAGAAATCATTACATTATGCTTTACATTTAGCTAACACTGAATCCCTTGGGATCTTGTGGCATTTTACAAGTGTTAATTAAGTTGCATGCTCCCTGGGCTGGCAGTGAAGGATGATGGTGGCAAAACTCATTTTTAAATTTATTATGACTAACTGTTTGAAATTACAGCATAATATTTTAATTACATTTCTTCTACAGAAACCCTTCAAGATTGAGTACAAAATGAAGCAGATTCAGAAGGCTAATTTTAATTAAATATTAGAAAGCTATTGTTAGGTGTTGGTCACACCCTCCTGCATGACAGTAGCAATAGCAATAGCATTTAGACTTCTATACTGCTTCACAATGTTTTACAGCCCTCTCAAAGTGGTTTACAGAGTCAGCATATTGCTCCCCAAAATCTGGGTCCTCATTTTTACCAACCTCGGAAGGATGGAAGGCTGAGTCAAGCTTGAGCTGGTGAGAATCGAACTGCCGAACAGCTGGCAGCAGGCAGTTAGCAAAAGTAGTGTGCAATACTGCATTCTAACCACTGCGTCACTACGGCTCTTCCAATCTTAGACAAAGCTACCTAAGAGTAAAATATGCTGAGTTCCTTTGTGATGTCTTCAAGCAGAGGATAAGGAGACTTCTGTTTTAATCTAGATCCCTGCACTGACCATATTATTGGACTCAATAGCTTAAATAGTCAATTCTATGGTGCTATGAAGCATAAGGAGCGGTACTCATTTCTGTTTGTTAGCTGGGGAGGCAGTATTCACCAAAGACATTTCTGAAATCGGCATGACAATATGTGAGGCACACAGAACACTGTTACCTTCCCACAAAAATGGTACCTATTTATCTACTCTCATTGGATGTTTTTGAACTGCTAGGTTGGCAGAAGCTTGGGTAAGGATGGGAGCGCACCCTGTCATGCACTGCTCGGGTCTCAAACTCAAGTCTGTCAGCTTTCCAGCTGACCAGCTCAGTGTCTTTAACCATTGAGCCATTGCGCTTCCACTATGAAGCATTGTTAATATAAATATCTCTTCAGAAATCTCTACAAACAATCTGTAATTTAGGAAGTAGTTTACACTGAGTTGATGTGGAGTCCACCACTTGGTTTCAGCTGGGGTGGCTGAAAGATGGATCAAAAAAGTCAAAATGATGTCCATGACCTCAAAGACGGGCTGTGAACATATGGTTATGGTGGCCATCTTGTTTTTTGAAATTGCCACCCCATGGATGCTTAAAGCATACCAACAGCTCCATTCCTAAGGCAAAGCCAATCAAAAGCTTTGTTTAAATTCAAATCCAAGTAAAATTAAATAAAATTCACATTCTTCTTTCCTATATACCTAATAATATTCTTCTGTCGTGTTACAGAATCTTTGAAGAGTTCCGAGGCCACACACAAAGCTTAAAGAGTGCCTTAGGTCCATAATGTGAGAACTAACATGGACAGAGGTATTAAATATAATGAAAAATAGCACACTTATGTCTGCAAGGTGCAGTTAAAGCTATTTGGAATAAATGATATAAGGTATCACAAAAGTAATAAAAGAACTGGATGAAAAGCAGCTTTAACAATCCTCTTGATGCATGTTCACATTACCTCAACTCTTTGTTTGAAGTGGGGAAAAACAGCATTAGATTGTTGCAATGCTCTTAAAAGCCCAACTTTTGGAAGACTTTCGAATAAAGAATGAATATTCATTACACTATGCCTATATCAATTGGTTAAAAGAATGACTTTTCTGAAGTGTTCAAAAGTGCCTGCAAAGTTGACTGATTGGTTTCAAGTCTTTTACCTTCCTGCTTTATACTTGGAAGTCTGAAAAAAATCTAGTTTCACTGTATTTGCTCTTCTAGTTTCATGCACATACATATTTAAGTTCCTGCATGCCAGAAATAAATAAATCAAAAAATAAATCTTGACCTTGGAGCAAATGCTACTTATTATTCAAGAGGTATTTATGTATCTAGCTGAGCTATAAACAACTTTTTAGATTTGTCCTCTTTTCTTCCAGGAGACTGATATAAAACCAGAACTCCACTATTGCTGGAAAATAGAAGCAGGAATAGCCAAGAGTTGATTTTTCTATTTTTTCTGACAGAATAAAAAGTTGTCTTCGCCACATTCTAAAAATCTGAAAACAGATACCTTAAACAAGCATATATTGTAGCAAAAGTCACAACAAACTGACACAAAACACCCAACTAACAAGGAAGAATTGTTTCCAACAACCTGCCACAGGTAAAATAAGGTCTCAATAGTCTGCTCTAAATCTATCCTGAGACACAGCTGAGGATCATCAGTAGCTTATCTCATGTATCTTTCCAAATCTTAAGGCTGTCTGAAGCAGAGGTGGTATTCAGCCGGTTCGTATTGGTTCAGGCGAACTGGTAGTAACAAAATGTGAAACCCACTGCTGGTCTGAACCAGCCTGGCACTTCTGAGCTCTGCAAGCTTTCTAATCTTGTCCCTGAATCTGGGTTTCTTTCAAGGCCTAGATCCATGATGGCAAACCTATGGCACACGTGCCACAGGTGGCATGCATAGCCATATCGGTGGGCACGCAAGCTTAGCTCCAGCGTGTATGCGCATGTTGGCCAGCTGATTTTCGAGCCTCTGGGCCCACCAGAAGTAGGGAAACAGGCTGTTTCCTGCCTCCGGAGGACCTTGTGGGTGGTAGGAAAGGCCTGTTTTTCTCTCTCCCCAGCCTCCAGAGCCTTTCTAGGAGTCTGGGGAGAGTGAAAACGGCCTTCCCCATCCCTCCCAGAGGTCCTACGGAGGCCGTAAATGGTCCATTTGCTAACTTCCAGTGGGACAGGAAGGCCCAATTTTTGCTGTCCCCAGCCTCTAGAGCCTTTCTAGGAGTCTGGGGAGGGTGAAAATGGCCTCCCTCCCCGGAGGCCCTCTGAAGGCCAAAAACGGACCATTTGCCAACTTCCAGTCCCACCAGAAGTTGGCAAACAGGCCGTTTTTGGCCTTCAGAGGGCTTCCGGGGAGGAAGGCTGTTTTCACCCTCCCCAGACTTCCTAGAAAGGCTCTGGAGTCTAGGGACAGCTAAAAATGGGTCTACCATGCCATTGCATGCCAGGAGCATGGGGAGCATGGGGGGGGGATCATGCGTGCATGAGTGGGGGCAGAGCGCATAAAATTATGGGTGTGGGCATGCACACGTGCAATCCCCCCGGTTCCTGGAACACAATGGCAAAAAGGTTAGCCATCACTGGCCTAGATAGTCCAACTTGGTTCACTTAATGGAGGCTGAGATGTCCCTGTGGAGGAAGGTTCTAACAAGAGAGGACATGGGGACCTCTGGAGAGTTTGCACCTGTTGGGCTTTTTCAGTAATAATTGTTATCACTAAGGGGAAAATGTTCTTTTGAGAAATCACTGGAAAATTTATCGCAAGAAATGCAAAGAAATCTTCCCCTCAATTTTTCTGCCCATACATTTGGTGGACAGTTTTGAAAGGCCATTTTACTTTAAATTACTTCTCACATTTAAATAACAAGGTATTTGCAATTAAATACAGATTAAGTCAAAGAATATAAAGTTCATCACAACATATAAATGACAATTGAATATATGTCATTAATACCAACTAAATGGGGGCGCGATGGCTCAGCAGTTAAGAAGTTGAGCTTGTTGGCTGGAAAAGCATGGGTTTGAGATCCATGCGCCACATGATGGGGTGAGCTCCCATTCTTGACCCAGCTCCTGCTCACCTAGCAGTTCAAAATCATGTAAACAAGAGTAGGTAAATAGGTATTATTTTGGTGGGAAGGTAACAGCATTTCACCACACACTCTATGCTGCAGCATGATGTTATGTTGGCCACATGACTATAGAAATGTCTTTGGACCACTCTGGCTCCCTTATCTAAGGAAGGGAAATGAGTACTACCTTCTAGAGTTGGATATGACTGGACAAAGAAAACCTTTATCAACTAAATATGCTGATTTCACTCATTTAATTTAGTGAGATCCTAAGTAACACATAACAGGGACACGGTGGCTCAGTCGCTAAGCTGAGCTTGTCTATCGAAAGGTTGGCAGTTCAACAGTTCAACAGTTCAAATCCCTAGTGCTGCGTAATGGGGTGAGCTCCCGTTACTTGTCTCAGCTTCTGCCAACCTAGCAGTTTGAAAGCACGTAAAAAATGAAGTAGAAAAATAGGGACCACCTTTGGTGGGAAGGTAACAGTGTTATGTGCGCCTTTGGCATTTAGTCATGCCGGCCACATGACCATGGAGATGTCTTTGGACAGTGCTGGCTCTTCGGCTTTGAAACGGAGATGAGCACCAACCCCTAGAGTCAGGAATGACTAGCACATATGTGCAAGGGGAACCTTTACCTTTACGTTTAAATAACACAAATGTAAGCAAAGAGTGGAAGGAAAGGAAGAAATATGTTCCAGGATATGGCACCTCTAAAATTCTCTAGTTATCATCTGTCAGATTTATTTCCGCCAATGGTAAATAATCTGGCAACCTATTTCATAAGAGATTTTTTATTTGTTTTTGCAAAATTGAATGGAGTTCAACAGCATGAAAAAATGATATAAAAGGAAGGACAAAGTTAGCTTTGAAAATGTCAGGGAAGTCTTTTACCTGCAGAAATTTAAATTAGATTAATAACCCAAGAGTTTTTACCCTCTATAACAAAAATTAAACCTTCCAATGATCTTCAATTGAAGAAGTTTCTTAAAAGGACATCCCTAACATTTTCAAAGCTAACTTTGTCCTTCCTTTCGTAGATAGCTATCTTTGTCATCTTCTCAAATGTTCTCAGCTGTTTAACTCCCAAATAGTTATACTTCTAGAAGTATAATTGGAAAAGGCCACAAATCTTCTTGAGAACAAATGTTTTTGGCCAAATTCTTATCAGCAATCCCTTGGATGAACAAGCCACACTTCCTGTTTTCTTATGTGAGGCTTTGTGCAACATGGCCATTTGTGAAGAATATGTTGCTGTTCATATTATGCACGTATCCTGCCATTCTTCTCACAGCAAGAAAGATGCCATGCATTTACATTTTGCTATACAGTAAGGATCCCTGAGTTACACTTGCTTTATCAGCTTTTACTTCCTTACGAAATGAGATTTTCAAAAAAAAAAAAAAAAAAGATTGAGAGACTATAAAACAAATTCTTTGGTTGTGTCCACAGCTTCCTGGCTTTGTATAAACATGCCAATCATCTTTATGTCCACTGTTTGTTTGGGTTTTTTTGTCTTTCATATCGCTGTCAAGATAATAAAAAAGAGAAATTTGTCCCTTGCCATTTGCAGTATTTTCTGTTTTCTTGACATCCAGTCCACAGAGCTCCGTACTTGTAGGCAATTGGAATGAATTCATTGTCTGCGCTCTCTATAGTAGATCTTTCCTTAGGTTAGGCAAGACTTTCCCTGGGCTTTAAACAAAGACAGTTCCTATTAGCCCAAAACTACACAGATACAATTTTTTGACATTCTCATACTTTCATTTTCTATGTTGCACTGCAATTAACTTCCACGTGCTTTCTTCAGGTGATTAGTTTAAAAATAAAATAAAGAGAACACCCAAGAATTTGGCAATGAACCCTTAATGCTGAGGATAAAGTCTATCCATTGATCAAAAATGAAGCATGTGATTTACACTGGCCTCCTCTGTTCTTGGCAGCTTCAGTTTGAAGGATCATTTGATTGTAATAGAGAAAAATCTCTGTGGAAAAGCCACTGCAGTCAGACTTGATAAAACAGGATGGCATAGAGAAGTGATCTATTAAGGCAGCTTGATCCTCCTGTTTGAAGTTGTTTCCTTAGAAAAGCAACAAGCAAATTTAGAACTGGGTGAAGCCGAAGTTAATTAGCACTGCATTCAAATCATAAATAATAATATCATTTCAAACGATATTGGTAGCCACTGTCTTTTCCATTAAGGAATTGCAACTTGGATTTTCTACAGTCTGACGGTTGAAGGTCACGATGTCTGAATAATAACAAACATTTTCTCTGTTTGGTGTGATATTTCTGTCAGCTTTAGTAAACCACATCTTCTTGTGCAGCTGAAATGTTTCGGTTTGGGAGGAAAATTTACGCCTGAAGCTTCTAAGGATGCTTACTCAGATGCAAAGCTTAACTCAGTAAGGATCTAAATTATGTACATTTATAAATCTAAATTGGTAGTTTATAATCTTGCAGCAAGAGTCAGTTGTTTGGCATCTTCTTTATTTCTATTCAAAGAATACTCAGATAGGGGTAGGAAGTGGAGTTACCTATATATATGAAGGGCACCAGGTACATTATCCTCTGGTTTACCTAGCTGGGATCTATCAATTATAATTATTTCAAAGTCAACCAGAACTGAAGTGAATGATGAAGTGCCAATTATGAGAGGTATGTGGTTAGGGCTAAAGCTTTTGCATGCAAGAATTAATTGGCAGTAGGTGTGAAATATACATTATGATTCATATCATTAAATTATGGCATTAATTAATTTATTCTGCAATTGATTTCCATTCCTTCAAATGGATTTTAAAACGATGGGCCTATTCAGGAGGCTTAGCTAAATTTCAACATTTAGTGGCTATATCATGAACAACAACAAAAAAAAAGGACAGTAAAATTGGATTGTAACTGAAGGAGAACAAATAGTCTGTTTGTCTGGAAACTAATCCTAGGAAGTAGGCATAGTATCTTGAACCCCGACAAGACAGAGGTAAGTTTGATCACTATTTTCCATTGGCTGAAATATGGGCGCACTGAAGATTCAATTTCAATTTCAAATTTCAAATCTTTATTATCAGTGCACAACAAATGTACAATGAGATTGGTGGAGCTCCTTCAATGCACCGCCCCCAACACAATACAGCTCACAGTGAAGACAGAAAATCCCTAACCCAATAAATCATATTAATAAAACACCCAGTCCTATTGCACCAGGGTGAACATGTTACACGTTGCGCTGGCCCTGCAAGTCCATTGTACTACGTAGTTATGATGTTAGTTCGCATTCAGGAATCTGACAGCCCATGGATAAAAACTGTTCTTCAGCCTGTTTGTGTGGCTGGCTATGCTTCTATATCTCCTTCCCGATGGTAGGAGGGTAAAGAAGTGCTGACCAGGGTGAGAGTCATCCCTGAGAACTTTCCTCACTCTTCTAAGGCAGTGAGTCCTAGAGAACTCATCTAGAGGTATCAGGGGATAGTCCACGATGTTTTGTGCTGTACTCACCACCCTCTGTAATGTGTTACAGATATAGAGTCAGTTTGTAGCCTTCCTAGAATCAAAGAGCATCTAAGCAATGTGTTACTAATAATATTAGTATCTACCATAGGAATGAATTCACAAGTGGCATGTTGTGTGCCACACCATCTTCTCTGTGTACACACTGCCTACTCTGTTGCACTATGATTTCTAATATCCAACCCATCTTCTGCCAGAGTTTTCTCCCATTTTTGCAACAGACGAAACGTGTGTGAATGGACTTGTTCTCCTTGAGAAGGGCTTGAACATGTAAGTAAAAATTTCAGGGATCCACATTTTGATTGCACACTGGAAGCTTTTTAATTGTATGTCAAGTGATTCAACAGAGGAGGTGATGACCTTTGGAGTTGGTAGGCTCTCCTAAATTGCTGTGGCTTTTCTTTTTATTAGAAACCGGAGGAAGGAGAGGGAGAGAGAGAATGGCCTTTGTTTTAATTCATTGTCTTTTAATTGTTTCATATAATCACCTTCTTCTTCTTGTGCCATATCCGTCATCAGATGTTGGCGATCATGTTGGCAATCCTATTTTTATTAACAGCCACACGAAAAAGTGCTGTTGAGTTTTGTCCAAACCAATCCTTTAGATTCTGAAGCCATGATGTTCTTCTTCTGCCTGGACCTCATTTGCCTTCAATCTTTCCCTGGAAGATTAAGTGAAGTATGGCGTATTTTTCCAGGTGTCGCTTCACATGTCCGAAATATTCTAACTTTCGCTTTTTAATGGTTTTGATGATCTCCCTTCCCAGGCAGCTTATCACCTCATTTCTGATTTTGTCAACCCAGCTTATACGTAACAGCCATCTGTAAATCCACATTTCAAATGCTTCTAGTTTCTTCAAGTGGCTTTCTGTCAGAGACCAACTCTCTACTCCGTAAGCAGGATAGAAAAGATGTAACATCTGACAAGCCTGATTTTCAGTTTTAGGCTTATGTCGTGACTGCAGAAGACCTTTTTCATTTTGAAGAATGCTGTTTGAGCTTTCTCTATCCTTGTCTTTACTTCACTGATCATGTCCCAGCTTTCATGTAAATTAGAACCGAGGTATATGATCCTTTCAACTTTTTCTAGTGGTATTCCTTCCAGCTTTATCAGTGGTGAATTAATGGATTGTTTGCTGACGACTATGATCTTGGTTTTTGAGGTATTAAGCTTCAAGCCGTATTTTTCAGAGTTCTGTCACTCTGTTGATGAGGAGCTGACGGTCTTCATGCTTACTGGCGAGCAGAACTGTATCATCAGCATATCTTAAACTGTTGATCCAAACACCATTTACTTTGAGGCCAGTATTGATGTTTTCCAGTGCTTCATTGAAATTGACTCAGAGTAGATATATATACATATATAAAGTTTATTGTCATTGTACGTATATACACAGTATACCCATATAACGAAATTCACATAACACCCAGAGACCAAGCCCAACACACATGACAATCCCCAGACACCCACCCACCCACCAAAATTCCCCACCCCTAAACCACCCAAACATCCACACAACAGACCAAGTAATGCTGTCCAACAGCTCACTGATGGTGGCCCTTTAGTTCATTGTTGAGTGCAATTATAACTCTGGGATAAAAACTATTCAGAAAACCTGTGGCCCGAGTTTTAATTGTTCTGTATCTTCTGCCAGAAGGCAACAGTCCAAAAAGATTGTAAGCAGGATGGGAAGAGTCTCTGAGAATGTTGTGCAACTTCCTCATTCAGTGAGATTTGAAGATGTCATCCAGGGCTGGTAGCTGGAGCACGATGATATTCTGGGCAGTTTTAATGATTCTCTGTAGAGCTTTTTTGTCCGCTACAGAGCTGCTCCCATACCATGCAAGAATGCCATATGTCAGGACACTCTCAATGGTGCTGCGATAGTAGGACAGAAATAGATGCTGAGATAGATTTATCTTCCTGACCATTCTCAGGAAGTACAGCCTCTTCTGTGCCTTCTTCACAAGCATGTTAGCATTCATAGTCCATGAGAGGTCCTCCGAGATATAAATGCCCAGAAATTTAAAACTACCAACCCTCTCCACCTTCTCACCATTTATGTACAATGGTCAATGTACATCTCTCTTCCTCCTGAAGTCAATTATAAGTTCTTTAGTTTTTTTGGTGTTAAGTGTAAACCTGTGGTCCGAGTTTTAATTGTTCTGTATCTTCTGCCGGAAGGCAACAGTCCAAAAAGATTGTAAGCAGGATGGGAAGAGTCTCTGAGAATGTTGTGCAACTTCCTCAAACAGCGAGATGCGAAGATGTCATCCAGGGCTGGTAGCTGATATTAAATTAGATATTAAACACCTACCAGAAGCTTATGCTACATAAGCAGAAATTAGATGGCCATTGCAAGGAATACTGTATTATAGCCCCTTAATGAATTGTAGATGACATAGAGAGCAATAGGATGGGCTGGATGATCTTTGAAATTTTAAGATGCATTGATTCTGAAGTTATCATATTTTGTGTGTGTGTTTTTCAAGAAAAGCTTGGTTGACCATTGGTAGAAATGCATCTCTCATCTTATCCATCAAAACATTTCCACACAATGACGGTTTTAACAATACCAGTAGAAGATAGATCAAGGGTAATCTCAGACTTCATATTACAACATGTCAGCATGTTGTATCTGATTTCTTATGGATGAACTAAACAGAATCTTGTTTTTCAATCTGCATTTTAATACATTTTCAAAGCCCTTGACAGATCCACTACTTCATATTCTGCTACCTTGACAACCAGCCTGAATTCTATAATTTGTTCTGTCTCTACTCCTTTGGTCTTTTGCTGAAGAGTCTGGGAAGAAAAAAACCCAACCCTTACAAACCACTACCAATACTCTACAAAAATTAATTTCAGTACAAAGTTCCAAAAATCTGCAAACAGCTAGCAAATGTTGGATCGGGCTATGATTTCTTTGCCCCTTACCATGGAACCACAGATAGTGGTCTAATGGCCCCATGGTAATACATCCTAGATATGTGTGTATGTGAGAACTAATTGTAACCAAGGAACTGGTTAACTGGGCCAGGAGCAAGAAAAATAGAAAGATATTCATGTAGTAAAAAACAAACAAAAAATGTAGGTTGTAGAGAACAATGTTGTTGCTAGTTGCTGAGGAACATTTTTTCCCTCTTCAGAGAGATGAAGAACCAGCAAGGTTTAATCATTGTTCTCAAAACTGTGACTTATTTAAATATCCCTGCACAAAGAAAACGTGGCCTAGAAATCTGTGGTGTTGAATTTAAAGCCATCCACTATGGACATGACATGCATTCCTTTATATAAGGACCAGAAGTGGGCATTCTTCTTCTTCTTCTTCTTCTTCTTCTTCTTCTTCTTCTTCTTCTTCTTCTTCTTCTTCTTCTTCTTCTTCTTCTTCTTCTTCTTCTTCTTCTTCTTCTTCTTCTTCTTCTTCTTCTTCTTCTTCTTCTTCTTCTTCTTCTTCTTCTTCTTCTTCTTCTTCTTCTTCTTCTTCTTCTTCTTCTCCTCCTCCTCCTCCTCCTCCTCCTCCTCCTCCTCCTCCTCCTCCTCCTCCTCCTCCACCTCCACCTCCACCTCCACCTCCACCTCCACCTCCTCCTCTTTCTCCTCTTTCCCTTAGAGATGATCTGATGATATTTATATGGTGGTCACAAAGGAAACTCTCTCTCCCTCTCCTTCCCTCTCTCTTTCCCTCTCTCTCTTTCCCTCTCTTTCTTTCCCCCTCTCCCTTTCTCTCTCCCTCTCTATCATCATCATCATCATCATCATCATCATCATCATCATCATCATCATCATCATCATCATCTCTAACATTTACTTTCAAAAGGCAAGGAAAGAATAGCTCCTAGCAGTGTCTGAACTGATTTTTTAAAATAAATTAAATTACACATTCACTGTCCCTAAGCTAGACTCTAAGGAATTCTAATTGTATTCTTGAGTAGCATTCCCTTCCCAGTGATCTGTTGGATTTCAACCTACAGATTATTCAATTAATCATGGGAGCTGGAACCCAACACTCCAGGAAGGCAATAGATTTAGAGGGAACCTTCTAAATTCCATAGCATCATTAGGATATTTTAGTTACAGTAGCAGGTATCACTGCTCATCCAATTATTTTTAGTTCTTAATTGCAAGTTCACTATACATTTTATCATCCAATATTTAATGACAAATTTCAAAGTAGGTGAAATAACTGCAGTGGAAAAAAAAAACCATAACAGTTTTCCTCCCACTCAGGAGCATCATTATTATGCCTTTGTTTTCCCTTCAATGCTACAGGAACTCTTAATTGACTTTTAATTAAGTCGTGTGCCAGTTACAACTGAATACTCTTTAAGTGCTGTACATTCCCTCAGGTTTTCCCTATGATGGTTAACCTACTTCAAACTCGGCTTCCATGTGCTGATATGATAAATTTAAGTGGAGAAAATAGTTGGAAAAGGAAGGTGAGGTTCATGTTATATGGGAATTAATCAATTAATGTTATAGGCACAGCAACTGTGAGGGAATTTTCTCACAATTAAGCACATTTATTTGATGAAATCTAAGCATAGTTACCAGAGCACTTACTTTACACAATAAAGTTACATACTTAATAGAGTGCACGGCTCATTTTGTTCATAACCCACAGTCACTTTGGCAGATGGGCGGCCACATGAAATAATAAATAAATAAATTTGGAGCTCTGTGAGGCTCGCATCTAGGAACTGGAACATAATAAAAGAATTAGCGGTATATAAGGAATTACAACTATAATATTTTCCTGCTATGTTGTTTGGAAAGTGTGATGGTAGAAGACTTCTTGCAAGAGTCTTTCTTTCAGTACTTTGACAAGACCTTATCAGGCATGTATATCAGTTGGCTTCTGAAACTACTGTGTTTCCCTGAAAATAAGACTGGGTCTTATATTAATTTTTGCTCCAAAAGACGCATTAGGACTTATTTTCTGCTTAGGTCTTATTTAGGGGGAAAATATGGTACTAAATGCATCCATCTGGCTGACAATCTTAACTGTGGCTTATTTTGGGGGTAGGGCTTATATTACGAGCATCCTAAAAAATCATGCTAGGGCTTATTTTCTGGTTGGGTCTTATTTTCAGGGAAATAGGGTAAATAGATGACTTTTTAGTTTCAGAACTCATTCAGAAATATCATAGCCCAGGACTGAATTCCCATCAAGCATGCTATCTGAAATATAGCACTATCAAAACTGTGTCAGTGTAATTGTGAGCTGGGATTGCCATAACAACAAGTTAGCCAATGGGAACTGTTTGGTAACTGAGAGCTATATCAGACAGCTCGGAGCCTGGGTGTGGCTTAGGTTCACTGGTCTATATATATAAGGTTTATTATTGCTTCTGTGATTATATTGATTCTGTGCTTCTGGATTCTGAGTTCTGGTTCTGGTTTCTGCTGCATGGGTATTGTATACATGTATCATGCTTTATATTACTGTATATAAAGAAGTTTATTTTATACATGAATCCTGCTGAATTCTTTACTTGTGTGATGATTGGATTGCTGCAAACTCTAATAAACTGGTTTTTGCTTTGCCTGGGCAAAGTGGGTAGTAAAGTCTCTAGAGACACTTATGAGAGAGCTAATCTTCTAGGTCCAGCCCTCTATCCAAAAAAAATCATCCAATCATAGCATTGTTATTTCTTTCAATTATTAATTATGTTGTGATTTTTACTTATTTTACTCACACAGGTAACATATGAGGGTCACAGCTATTCACTCATTATTGTGCAATATCAAATATCTATTGAAATGTGTATATATTCCATATTTCAGAACTAAAATGCAACTAAGATTTAGAAGCACAGTTAGAAAATACAATATATACATTTAAAATATCTATTGATCAGAAGGGTGCAAACCACTTAGAACATCCATTAAATCAAGCTAATGAATCTCAATTGGTTGGGGGAGGAGGCAAGTCTTCACTTTATAGAGTTTAAAGAGGCCATCTATGTCAAAACTGAACAGCCGTCTCTCAACAGAGGGGGAGGGATACGACATCATCTCTCTCCAATCTACAACACAGTCCCTTCAACAGTTCCAAGAAGGCTCCACACCAATTTGCACCATTCAGGTGATCCTAATGACACAGGTAAACCTCCAGGTTTATCTTAAGAACCCTCTAAAAAGAATGTAAATGGCCGTTTGTCTGCAAGGAGTATAAATGCTTCCATTCCACACCATCCAGTCAGAGCTGAAGAAGCTTCTTGGATGAAAAGTGAAATGTCTTCAAAGAAAAACCAGAAAGTCCAGTTGCCTCTAGAAAAAAGCACCTTTGGGACACTTTATAGAGTTGTTTTTAAATTGGTTTTCCTGGACTGATGATCAAAGGGAAGAAACAAAGTCTTTCCCCCATGGAGTTTGTAATTCAAAAGTGATGTGTTAAGGAATTGTAGCAAGTACACAATTGAAGAAAAAGGCAATGTCTACCTGTTCCATATTAGGTTACAGAATGCAGTTGGCACTAAAGGGCAAGAAGCAATCTGTAATTATACTTTTAATCTAAGGGTGAGCGCCGCTTCTTCAATATCCAAATGTCATGAATTATAACCATTGAAACATCTCCTTTTAGAAATCTGTTATGTGCGGCACACATGACACAGGTGATGCTATGCTTGGGCTACAAGACCTTGGGCTTAATACTTCAGGTTACCACTAATAACAGCACTTAGACTTATATACTGCTTTACAGTGCTTTACAACTCTCACTAAGCGGCTTTACAGAACCAGCATATTGCCCCCAATAATCTGGGTCCTCATTTTACCCACCTCGGAAGGATGAAAGGCTGAGTCAACCTTGAGCCTGGTGAGATTTGAACTGCCAAATTGCAGTCAGCCAGCAGTCAGCAGAAGTAGCCTGCAGTACTGCACTCTAACCACTGCACCACCGTGGCTCACTAGATGGCAGCAAAGAGATATACAAACCTTTCAGGCTTTGCTGCCATCTTGTGATCTACATTATTTTTAGATCAGATCTGGTCCACCCTAAATTGTAAACTAGTCAGCACTGACCTAGTCATAACTCCTTATTTTTTGTATCTGGCAGCACATAGCTGGGTCAAGGTTTGCCATTGGGGGAGTACAGAGACAATATCATTCAACGGTGCTTGATAGCCCATAAATATTGGCACCAAGAGAGGCTACTGGCAAGGCTTTATATATATCTATGGCCACTTCTTTTCACCATTAAGCAGGAAGAAATGAATCTAACTCACGTGGATGCATCCAATAGTGTTTGGAAGACCTTGTCAGTAAGTTCTGTAATACTATATCTTGTGTTTTCAATTCTTTTACACTTATGTTTTATTTCTTTGAAAGGCAGACCAAGCAGGACATTTGTGATAGCCTACAGCTGTGGGTTTTTTTATTTTTTATTTTTTTTTGCATTTGTACCACATAGTTGGCCGGAGAAGATTTATTTGACCATAAATAGTCCCAATACAGTTTGAGGCTAAATCTGCCTTTTTCCGAGTCCCCGACCTTGCTTAAAGCCATAAATAATCCCAATACAGTTTGAGGCTAAATCTGCCTTTTTTTCATGTTTCTAACTGTGCCTTGAAACATCACGCAGGACCTTTGACTGACCCTGTTCATCTGTCGTATGAATCCTGCCCTTTGGTTTCATTAGTAGGAAACGGATGGTTCTGTATTATTTTTTTGTGTAGTGATTGATTAGTTTCCCACTATGTGTGAATCAGATTTAAGTTTTCTAATGGCAGGTACTTAGTTTTGGAAATCATTCCTCCCTGATGGAGAATTAACAAGAGAAAAAGAGGGAACAATGGTGCCAAAAAGAGATTTATTTTTGTTTTAAACTCTCGGTGAGAGGACAAAATTCTCAAATGTAAGTAGCAGAAGAAAGGTTTAATTGGCCCAAACTGTGTGGGGATGTTTCTAATTTGGATTTCAATTTTATATATTTGTGGGGGAGGAGGGCACAGGAAATAATAACAGCTGCATGCTCCCTATGCTGTCCAGTGGATTGCATGAATGTACAGAGTACTTTAAAAAACATATAGTGATTTTATTTCCTTTAGGACAAGCAGAATAGAAGCACGAATCTTCTTCAGTTGCCTTTTTTGGTTTTACAAGCGGTGATTTTGCTATGGTTTCTAAGATGAAGTACATCTTTCCTTTATCAGATTTTATTTCATGACAATTGGAATCCGGCAAGCTATCCATCAATGCTGAACATGTGGCTAGATCGTCTGGTGTGCATTCAATTAATTTGCTATTCAACAATATCATTTTCCATGAACGTGTTAGTCTTTCTGCTCTGTATTTATCCGGTCTCTCCAAAATGTTATCATATCCATCATTAATTATCAGTGCCAGGACTTACTTCTTCAACTTTAGCTTCAAAGTGATTTTTGTGCTCATATGCACAGCACAAAGAAGTCACAATCAAGAGGACCCATAATCAAGTATGAGGGGTAGCATTCAATCTGGCATATCAATTTAACCCTACAAGTCACTTTTGTATGCAGGCTGACACTGTAGGCTGTGTAGCTTCTCAAAGCTTCTGATCTGCCACATCTGATTTGCTAGGAAGTAGCTCACTAGAATAGAATAGATTTTTTTTTTTAATTGGCCAAGTGTGATTGGACACACAAGGAATTTGTCTTGGTGCATATGCTCTCAGTGTACATAAAAGAAAAGATTGAAAATACAGAATAGCAGAGTTGGAAGGGACCTTGGAGGTCTTCTAGTCCAACCCCCTGCTTAGGCAGGAAACCCTACACCACTTCAGACAAATGGTTGTCCAATCTCTTATTAAAAACTTCCAGTGTTGGACAATTCACAACTTCCTGAGGCAAGTTGTTCCACTGATTAATTGTTCTAACAGTCATGAAATTTCTCCTTAGTTCTAGGTTGCTTCTGTCCTTGATTAGTTTCCATCCATTGCTTCTTGTCCTGCCTTCAGGTGCTTTGGAGAATAGGTTGATTCCCTTTTTGGGGGGGGCAACCCCTTCAAAATGCTTCTTTTTAGAGACTGTTGCCTCTAGTGGTGAAGGAATATGCAATGAATTTACCCCACAAGGAGCAGAAGAGCCCGGAATGGATTGTTCTACTTAAACCAGATGTGAATTCAGTTTAGACGAACAACCCAAATTGCCTTCTGTGCTACTAGCAGTGCACGAGCATCTGTCACTTTCTTCTCTTGTTACCCTGGTAGTAGGTCAGGGATGAAGCAGATATATACATTCTTACCCAACAAATAGATAAAGAAACGGAAGTGAAGCAAGATGAATTGTAAATAATTGTCCTGTTTTGGAACAGAAAGTGCAGCAGGAAAAGTGAATGGAAAGTTGGAAATTCTCCTGCAGCTCAGATGGATCCATAAAGGTTTCACCTCAATTTTGAGATAGCTGAACTTCTTCAAAGTTGCATTAGCATCTCCATTGCTGAATCACAAAGACGGTCTGTAGTTTCATGACAAAATATGCATACATATACATCGGCATACATTTTACAGTGGTGGCCAAAATTGTGGAAACCTTTTGGGAAAAGTGTATTTTTGAGGTTTGATAGCTAATAACACCACTTTTTTTTTTTTTGAGTTTCAAGATAATCATATTCCACTGCTGGAATGGCCAGGGAATAACCCAGACCTTAACCCAATTGAAAATCTATGGAGCCGACTAAAGAAACTTGTTAGTCAGAAGTGACCCAGCAATAAAACCCAGTTAATAGAAGCAATCATTCAATCTTGGTTTCACATTATAACAGCCGCAGAACTAAAAGACTTGGTACACTCAATGGGAAGACGTTATAAGGCCAAAATTCATGCTAAAGGTTACCCAACTAAGTATTAACTGACATGGTGATAATTTTTGTACATCTGCTATTCTAATAGCAAATCCTTCATGAAAGTTATTGCATTACATTCTTGATTAAATTATCTTTCCATTGATATATAATTTTATGGTACTACTCGAAAAAAAAAAGTGGTGTTATTAGCTAGTTTTAGAAAATACACTTTTCCCACAAGATTTCACAATTTTGGCCACTACTGTAGGTATGGGTTTGGCAAAAAGCAGTTTAGGGAAATGGTTATGGCACAAAGTGAGAAACTGGGAGACTGTGAGTTCTAATTGCACCTTAGGTATGAACCCTGGTAATTTTGGGGCAGTCCCTCTCTTTTATCCCTAAGAAGAAGGCAGTGGCAAATCACTTCCAAAAATCTTGCCAACAAAACTATAGGGACCAGTACAGGCAATCACCAGGAATCAACACTGTCTTAAAGGGGGAAAAAAAGAGATGACTTTTGGCATCTTCACATAAAAAACAAACAAACATCTCAAAAAGAGCCTTGGTAGTACAGGGGTTTAAGGCACCCTGTTATTAAGCTGGTTATTAAGACCAGCTGCCTGCAATTACTGCAGGGTTCGAATCTCGCCAAGGCTCAAGGTTGACTCAGCCTTCCATCCTTTCTAAGGTAGGTAAATTGAGGACCCAGTTGTGGGGGCAATAAGCTGACTTTGTATAAATATACAAAAGGATGAAGGCTATTGCTGAGCACATTGTAAGCCGCCCTGAGTCTTCAGAGAAGGGCGGCATATAAATCAAATTTAAAAAAAATAAAATAAAAAAAAATAAAAAAAATGGCATCTGACCGAAGCTTCTGTTCTAAGATTTGTACATGGTAATACCAGGTAGAGGAGATACAAGCTGGTTGGGATGACTCACTGTATGACAAGTATATTCAAATAACTTGCTTCTTCTTCCATCTTGGATCCCTCGGATGGTGTCATCTATAGTATCCTCAAACAGTACATTAAAGTAAAGGTAAAGGTTCCCCTCGCACATATGTGCTAGTCGTTCCTGACTCTAGGGGGCGGTGCTCATTTTCGTTTCAAAGCCAAAGATCCAGCGCTGTCTGGAGACGTCTCCATGGTCATGTGGCTGGCATGACTAAATGCCAGAGGCACACGGAACCCTGTTACCTTCCCACCAAACGTGGTCCCTATTGTTCTACTTGAATTTTTTATGTGCTTTCGAACTGCTAGGTTGGCAGAGGCTGGGACAATTAATGGGTGCTCACCCCATTATGTGGCACTACGGTTTTGAACTGTTGAACTGCTGACCTTTCGATTGACAAGCTCAACATCTTAGCCACTAAGCCACCACATCCCTATATAATGGCAGGATAAGAAGAAAAGTAGGCTTAAGGGGATAGGTCAACTGGAGATCGACACTGAGTTTTCAAGCCAAAGATTTGTCAAACGGAATGGGGTATCTCAGTGCTAAAAATGCTAATTGTACAACTGAGATCTTTTATTCTAGATAGTCATCAGAAAACGCTTTTACTTCTAGACAATGTTTCCAAGTTTGTAAGCATTATTATAAATATTATAAAGATGATGAATAATAAAATAAGGGAACAGAGATTTGTTATTTCCCCAGGGTGCTTTTTATCCAGCTAAGAATAAGACAGAGAAATTATTGGAAACATACACGGACCACCTAGCCTGATCCAACTTCTTCAGGAGTCTGACCTTACTCAATCTCAGGTCAGGAACATGATGAAGCAAGGAAAAGTGAAAATGTCTCTAACTAGATTTTTTTAAATGAAAAAAAAAAAAAAACCCACGACACAATTAATTGGCAACCAAGATTATTATGAGAGGGCGAATCCTTGGAAACTGCTGCAGAGTTGAGCTGGGTTTGAAGCTATTTTTTTAAATGAACACAATTTAATTTTAACTTTGTAGAGGATATTTTGATTCTTTCAATAAAAAAAAAGTATGAAGTGAGACTCAGAATGAGGGTACATTGAAGGAGTGGTGAAATGTAAAATTTGTTACTACCAGTTCTGTGTGCATGGCTTGGTGTGGGGGGGTAATATGAGTGGGCGTGGCCAACTTTTTTTTTTTTTTACTTTTAAAACCATTTTTGCTACAATCTCTTCGGCTGAAAAGGTTATTAAAAAAATGCTTTTAAAAGCCTCTGATGATCCCAGCTGACTTGTCTGATCGGCAGAGGCTTTCTTTTTTTTAAAAGCCTCTTTCTTTTTTTTTTTTAATTTTTAAAAGCATTTTTTCGGCCAAAGAGGTTGTAGAAAAAATGCTTTTAAAAATAATAAAAAAAAGCCTCTGATGATTGCGCGGCTCAGCTGGGCAATGGGGGGTGGGCAGGGATTTTTGCTACCGGTTCTCCGAACCACCCGCCTCCATCGCTACTGGATCGAGCGATCTGGTCTGAACCGGGAGCATTTCACCCCTGATTGAAGGGTCCTTGGTGGTTTCTGAACGTGGTGGGTTTTTTTGCAGATGTTTCATTACCCAAACTAGGTAACATCATCAGTGCTAGTAAGGAGTGAGCTTTGCTTTCAGTTTATAGTCCAGTGGCTTGCCCTGTTAGTGTTTGTGGGGATGGTTTTAGAGCAGGGGCCGGCAACCTGAAACACGCAAAGAGCCACAAAAGTCTAACCGGAAGCCCCCCCATTCAATTAGTGAGCCAACCGGAAGTCCGGTTTCCCCACCATAGAGTTTCCTTATAGCACGGCATCCTTTTTCCTCTACCTGTCTTAACCGAAAGCCCTATCAACTGTGGAGCCAACCGGTGACAGGGAGCCACATGCGAGGGATGAAACAGCCACATGCAGCTCCAGAGCCGTGGATTGCTGACCCCTGCCTTAGAGTGTCTTTGGTTGGGCTGTTTACCGTGGGCTTGTTTGAAGATATGATTTGAGGATATGATGAGGTGATTTATCTAAACATGAAGAAGTGAAGAATAAGTCAGCCATGTAATATTGGTTACAAGTGAACTCAACTGAACTGAAAATGGCTTCCCTCCAAGGCTTCAGTTATTGGCTGGTATTCAAGAAAGCTCTCTCTCCCCCCATCGGACCATAGCGTGCTTTATTTCCTGCCTATATCTTTCCCTCGTATATTGTAATGGTATGTTGGAATGACCTTAAGAGACAGGAGGAAGTGCTGCAGCCTAGACAATAGTGTAGAATAGAATAGAATAGAACAATACTGTAGAATAGAACAATACTGTAGAATAGAATAGAATAGAATAGAATAGAATAGAATAGAATAGAATAGAACAATACTGTAGAATAGAAGAGAAGAGAACAATACTGTAGAAGAGAAGAGAAGAGAACAATACTGTAGAATAGAATAGAATAGAATAGAATAATACTGTAGAATAGAATAGAACAATACTGTATAATAGAATAGAGCAATACTGTAGAATAGTATAGAATAGAATAGAATAGAATAGAATAGAATAGAATAGAATAGAACAATACTGTAGAATAGAATAGAACAATACTGTAGAATAGAATAGAACAATACTGTAGAATAGAATAGAATAGAATAGAATAGAATAGAATAGAATAGAATAGAATAGAATAGAATAGAATAGAATTCTTTATTGGCCAAGTGTGATTGGACACACAAGGAATTTGTCTTTGGTGCATATGCTCTCAGTGTACATAAAGAAAAAATAAAATATATTTGTCAAGAATCATAAGATACAACATTTAATGATAGTCATAGGATACTAATGAGCAATCAAATCATACTAGGAAACAAAATAAGTTGTAAAGATACAAGCAACATGGGTATAGCCATCAGTGGGGAGAGATAGGTACTAGTAAGGATGAGAAGAATAGTAATAAAGTCTTAGTAGTTAATTTGATAGTGTTGTGGAAATTAGTTGTTTAGCAAAATGATGGCATTCGGAGGGAAAACTGTCCTTGTGTCTTGTTGTTGAAAACCACATTCCAAATGCAATTGGCAATGCAATATAAAAACAGGGAGAAAATCTACTAGCACTAGCACTGATGACATTACCTAATCAGGGAATGAACTGTCTGCAAGGAAACATCCAGGCTCAGAGACCACCAAGGACTCCAGCATTCCTCTCTCTGGTCTACTCCGTAATTAAGAGGTAGATTGCTGAAGGCTTTTAAAGGGTCATGGCTGCCACCAAGAAGCTGTAGCTTACAGAATTCATCTTTAGATGCCTTTTTCCCTCTCTTTATAAATGAGCTCCAGGAATCTATGTATATTCCCGCAGCAGCAAAAGAACACGGTGGTGGGTATAGGCCAGGGATGGTATTCACTTACTTTCCCTACCAGTTCTCAAATATGAGCACAGGCGCCACTTCCGCGCATGCGCTCGGCCTTCCATGCATGCGCTTTGCTCATGCGTGTGCTTTCCATGCATGAGCATGGTCTCAAAAATCTGCCTAAATAGGACAGCATAGAGCCGGATTGGTGGGGTGGGGTGGGGGGGAGGTGGGCCCAGTGGTGGGATTCAGCCAGTTCGCACCACTTCGAGAGAACCGGTTGTTAACTTTCTGTGCAGTTTGATGAACTGGTTGTTGGAAGAAATCATTACGGCAGAGAACCGGTTGTTAAATTATTTGAATCCCACCACTGGGCAGGCCCACCCACGATTTTCGCTACCGGTTCACATGAACTGTTCCGAACCGGCTGAATACCACTCTGGTATAGCACTCCCATTTTAAGCCCTGTTAAAGGCCAATGTAGTCAAGGTGGACTGATAAATAAGTTTTGCAACTTCTTTGATAAATCTGTGGGTTTTTTTTTTAAAGAGTCCTAAGCAGATTGCTATTCTGCACGGAGCCAACTTGTCACATTTTAGTTCTCCCTGAGGCAGTGCCATACACATGCCTCGTTATAAAGATTGTTTCCTTGACAAGAAGCTCATTACATAATTAGAAAGAATTACAGCCTCCAGGACCTATATCTGGGCTTTTCAAGCTGTCAGAGAGATCCAGAGTCAAGGCTTCTAATTAACGTATAAGCTCTTGACTGGTTATAAGTTGTAAATATTCTAAAATAAAATCTACACATAGAACTAGGAGTAATTAGAAAAAAAATCCTTAAGTCATGTGATAAAAAAAATGTCTGGTCTGTCCGCATGGATCCATTTTCCAAGTTCTCCAACTGAAAATGCTTTCTGGACAGCTAAACACAACAGCAGGAATACAACAGGAAAAATAAGATAGGTCTTGCCAGTGGGCTTAAGGCCCAAGAGACATTATAGAAAAAGAAAAAGTAATGTTGGGGAAAAGAAATGCAATCACATTTAACATTCATGAAGCAGCTGCATTGATAGACGTCTTGGGAGAGTTGGAACTGCTCCTTTGGTAGAAGCCATGGAGCTGATCCAGCTATCCAGTTAATGGAATGGAATGGAATGGAATGGAATGGAATGGAATGGAATAGAATAGAATAGAATAGAATAGAATAGAATAGAATAGAATAGAAGTAGTAGAGTAGAGTACAGCAGAGTAGAGTAGAATAGAATAGAATAGTAGATAGAGTAGAGTAGAGTAGAGTAGAGTATAGAGTAGAATAGAATAGAATAGAATAGGAGTAGACAGAGTAGAGTAGAGTAGAGTAGAGTAGAGTAGAGTAGAGTAGAGTAGAGTAGAGTAGAGTAGAGTAGAATAGGAGTAGACAGAGTAGAGTAGAGTAGAGTAGAATAGGAGTAGAGTAGAGTAGAGTAGAGTAGAGTAGAATAGAATAGAATAGAATAGAATAGAATAGAATAGAATAGAATAGAATAGAATAGAATAGAATAGAATAGAATAGAATAGAATAGAATAGAATAGAATAGACAAAGTTGGAAGGGACCTTGGAGGTCTTCAACCCCCTGCTTAGGTAGGAAACCCTATACAATTTCAGACAAATGATTGTCCAATCTCTTCTTAAAAACCTCCAGTGTTTGGAGCATTCACAACTTCTGGAGGCAAGTTGTTCCACATTGTTTGAACATTGTTCAGGAAATGTCTCCTTAGTTCTAAGTTGCTTCTCTCCTTGATTAGTTTCCACCCATTGCTTCTTGTCCTGCCTTCAGGTGCTTTGGAGAATAGCTTGACTCCCTCTTCCTTGTGGCAGCCCCTGAGATATCGGAACACTGCTATCATGTCAACCCTACTCCTTCTTTTCATTAAACTAGACATAACCCAAGTTCTTCTGCAATATGGTGATATGATGAACTCTAAGCTATGAGCTTAGAGCTCAAAGCCTTGTTAGAGACCCCACACACCCACTTTATAGTCTGCCTAAATTGCTCCTCTCTGAGAGGAGGTTTCAAAGAATCTACAGTAGGACTACTAGATTCTGTAACAGCTTTGTTCCTTATGCCATCCATCTTGTAAATTCTCAGGATTCTTTTTTTCTCTCCACATATATGTATACATTCGAACTAGACTGTGATGTTTCTCTGTGTCAGATATATGTGTGTATGTGGGTATATGCACAATGTCTATCTTTTGAGAGCTATATGCAACAAAATTTCATTTTAATGTATGCTGATTAAAGGTAAAGGTAATGATTCACCTTGCACATATGTGCTAGTCATTTCCGACTCTAGAGGGTGGTGCTCATCTCCGTTTCAAAGCCAAAGAGTCAGCTCTGTCCAAAGACGTCTCCGTGGTCATGTGGCCGGCATGACCAAATGCCAAAGGCGAACGGAACTGTCACTGCGTTATTTTATTTACCAGCTGAGCTCATTATTTCTGGACTGTCAGACTCTCCGTAGCTTTGCCAACTTCTTATCAGTAAGCTACGTGTTTCCGCATCCACCCACATTCCTTCACTTGCTCTTCACACACTCCTTCCTTTGTTCTCTTGCCAGAGGTCCGGCTAAGAGATAGCCGGCCCGAATTACTTTCAAAAATGTAACAATTAACTTTTCTTAGTTAGTGAGGTGTTTTATTTTCTTTATAACAAATAAATGAGTTTTATTAGAAACCTTCCTTCGCGTTTCTTTTCAGATTATTGAAACAAGGATAAGCCACGATCCATCTCCTCCAAACCAGGGTAATTAGTCCCAGAGCCAAACATGGGATTAATAAATGCCCTGACATTCTGATAGCACGAGGATGGTCTGATTTATGGCTTTCTCCTTGTTTTTGTTACTTCTGATAAGAGCGCATAGGCAATTAGTTTTTAGCTACTGAGGTACGCTAATTATATTGCTGAGATGCCAAAACAGAAGAAAAAAGGCAAAGTGAAACCAAGACCACTCTTCGTAAATGATTTGATTGATCTTTCCAATGAAGAGGTGGCAGACAGGAGGTTTCCAGATTTCCAGCCCCTTACTACAGCCACACGCCTGGAACAAGAAAAAGCCGTGGGAACAGAAATGGATGGAGATAAGACAGAAGCTGTTTTTGAAGATGATGATTTACGACTGAGGTCAGTAACATTTTCTTCTGGTCTTCCAAGCTCTGAAAAAGTCTCCCCAGAACCTTCTGAATTTGTAACGCTCGGTGCAAACACTGCTGAGCAAAATTACTCCCACGCAGAGAGAGAAACAATTCATTATTCTCCTCAAAGCCCTGAGCTCACCCAGCGTGAGATGGCCATGAAAACCTATCGTGACCGTATAAAACTCTATGAACAGCAGCTATCCCAGGCAAAAATGGCTATATCTATGCTTGAGCAAGATATGGGAGATAACTTAAAATTTTCAAAAGAGGCCATCTTGTCTTCTTCCTCAGAGCCAAAGACACTCCCCCTGGTGGATTCTGTGTCAGGCCAATTAAGACAAAGAGCACTGCATACGTCACATGAAAGTCTCCCTGATCAAGTTACACATGTCTTACATAACCACTCCTACTCTAAAGCATACAATGCCCCGTATGCAAAGCTGCCCAAAGCTAAAGGTGCAGCACCATCTGCTGGCAAAAGTAATTTACTTCAGGAAGCTGAAATGCCACAAGTGTTTCCACAGGCCCAAACTCAAACACCCCCTGGCGGTGTTGATGTCCTTTTAGATGGAACACAGCAAAGGCAAATGATTGCATCTCCAGCAGGTCATGCCAATATTGCAGCTCAAGCACAAATGGCAACTGGAATACAGCAGATTCCAGTGCATCAGCCACAGCAGCTACAAATGCCTGCATATGTGCCCCAGCCACAAGTGCAAATAGGGCCACCTCCTGGCCCACCTCCAATGGCACAACCAAGACCATTTTTAGGTCCACAACAGGCACAGCAAATACCACAGGCATTTCTGCCAGCACAGCCAGCGTACCAAGTGCAGGCTCCTCACCAGGCATTTTCTGTCTCTCCACTAACTGGTGAGTCAAAACTAAAAATGTCTGAACTCCACGGTTCGAGATTGAAACCTGGTGAACAAATTGGAGGACATTTGACCAAACTGAAAGGTCTGAGAACAGAATTGAGAGAAAGAGGCCATAACATTGAAGATATTCAAATGATCAGCATCATTATTAACTCTTTGAATTATGAATGGAAAGATGCTGTTACAAAAATTAACCAAGTCCCAATTGCTCAACGCACAGTGGACAATGTCTGTAGACTTTTAATTGAAGAAGAGGCATTCATGCTAGCTACTCCACACTTGAGAGGACCACCCGCATCAAGAGCTCCAGCTAGACGCCCCTTCCGAGGAAGGACCTATGCTCCAAGGATGCCAAGATGCAACACCTGCAATCGTGTGGGACATGCCACCCGGGATTGTCCCCAACGAGTTCCAGCTCCCGTCACGCACCAGCCCAGAGGAACAGATTCCAGAGGCAGAGGCAGAGGCGGAAGACAAGGTCGTCGTGGTCCCCGGCGTGATCCACAAACTCCACTCGCCACATTGGCTTTAACCAATGATCCACAACCTCAACCAGAGTACGACAGACGACTCCTGTGGACTTTGGACAGTGGTGCAGCATTGCATGTTACCTACAGAAAGGAACTTTTCACAGAAATGCACGAGCCTGAACCAGAACTACGTGAACTTAATTCTTTCTCCAATCATCCTTGTCAGGTCAAAGGAAAAGGAACTGTTTATGTTGAAGAGCTCGATGCATTCATTCCTGATGTTTATTACATACCAACAGCAACCAGTAATTTGCTTAGTCAGTTTCACTTGTCTAGAATGTTAAAGTTCCAAGTTCACCACCTTGAAAAAGCAAGTTACATAGTTAAAGATGGAGATATTGTTGCTGAAACCATATTAATTGGTGGTGTTTATTACTTAAAGCCAAAGCCTAAACCACAAACACAGGCAAGTATGCAAACTCCAAAAGGGCAGAGCACAGGCCCAGAGAGAGATGCTCCAGAGAGAGATCCTGTTGCTATTCCAAAGGCTCCTAAAGCCAACAAAAATAGAATTGGTAAACAGGTTGCTCAGAGCAAGCCTGAGGTTCCGCATAAAAATGTTAATGTTGAGAATTCACTAACAGGTAAACCTTTGCATTCCAGGTGTATCCACAAATGGCATAGAAGATTGGGGCATGCCAGTTTCCGTGTTCTTAGGAAGATGCCGGAGTTCGCAAAAGGTTTGGATCTAAAGGGGTGTAAGGTGTTTTTGGATTGTGCTGTATGCAAAAAGGCCAAATCCAAAGCAGCAGCCATTCCCAAACGCGCTACACGCCTGTCAACACGCATTTTTGATTTGGTTCACATTGACATAGTTGGTCCATTCCCGCCATCATTTGGTGGTAGAAAATATTTTCTAACAATTGTTGATAATTACTCTAGATATGGATATGTATATCCTATGAAAGAAAAATCAGAGATTTTTCAGATCTTTAAAGACTTTGCAACCCTTGTTTCTACCCAACACCAAGTTCGCATCGCCAGAATCCAGAGTGATCGTGGTGCCGAGTTCATGTCTCAGCGTTTCCAGGACTGGATGCGTAAGAATGGAATTATTCATCAGACGTCGGCGCCTTACACACCGGCTCATAATGGAGTCGCAGAACGAAGACAAGGGGTACTGCAAACCATGATGCGTTGTCTCCTAGAAGACGCCAACCTTGATATTATATACTGGGGTGAAGCTATAAAATATGCAAATTACATTGTCAACCGTACTTGGAGCAGTGTAACAAATCAGACTCCTTTCTTCATGTTGTATGGCTACAAGCCTGATCTTAAAAACATTCATATTTTTGGTTCATATGCTATGGTGAACATTCCCTTAGCTCAAAGAAGAAAAGGAAGTCCAGCAGCAAAAAGACTGAGATTTATGGGTATTGATGATAATTCAAAGTGGAGCAAATTTATTGACTCTAAACATGTAATTGTGATTTCCCAATCTGCTAATTTTGAAGAAGATATTGACTGGTCCAGGATTCATTCCAATGATCCTGGAGTTTATTTTCCCAGAGATGATACTGCTGATGCCACGCAGATTGATGATCAAGATTCCACTGATTCTTCTCAACCCAATGTTCCGTCTTCGCAAGCCGCGGATGCTGACGCTAGCGACGAAAGTGAGGACGAGGACGAAGCAGAAGAAGATTGGACAGTTGTTCCGAGACGTTCCAAGAGGGCCACAAAAGGAATCCCTCCACAACGATATTCTTGGCAACTGACAAAAGCACCCTTGCCTTTGATTTGCAATGTCACGCTTCCACCTGATAATTTCACACAAATCAAGCAGCTCCCTGATTCAGAGCAAGACAAATGGTATGATGCAATGCAGGTTGAAATGGACAGTCTAAAGAAACTTAAGGTATTTACACCTGCAAAACCTCCAGCAAACAAAAAGGTCATTGGCACTCGATGGGTCTATAGAATCAAAAAGAAACCAAATGGTGAGTCACTGTACAAGGCCAGACTTGTAGCTCAGGGTTTCGCTCAACGTTATCCTGAGGACTACACAAATACTTACTCACCGACAGTCAGAACTGAGAGTGTAAAAATTGCTTTAGCAACTGCAACTATCCTTGGTTTAGAAGTTTTCCAGTTTGATGTTGACACGGCTTATCTACATGCAGACCTAGACGAAGAGATCTACGTGAGAAGTCCTCCAGGATTCCGACAGCAAGAAGGGGATACCTGGTTCCTAAACAAAAGTCTCTATGGTCTGAAACAATCTGGTTTAATGTGGTATTTATGTCTTACTGACAAACTAAATTCAATGGGCTTTATTAAGTCCGAAACTGATGAGTGCGTGTTCACAAAAGGATCTAACAATGCATATGAGATAGTTCTTGTTTATGTTGATGATATTGTTTATATTGGTCCAAATAAGCAAATGAGTGAAATTTTTGCCAAAGCTTTGCAGAGATACTTCACATTGAAATCATTAGGTCACATTAGCACTTATTTAGGTGTTCAGATTGAAAAGACACAGAAGGGGTTTAGTCTTTCACAAGAAGATAAAATTGAACAAGTTTTGCATCATTGCAACATGAAAGATGCTAACACAACAAAGACACCCATGCAAACAGATTTTCACAACTTGACACAAGAAGAAAGTCCTGAGTTCGAGGATCAAACACTTTATCGTTCAGTCATTGGGTCACTGTTATACATTAGTAGTTGGACCAGACCCGACATTGCACTTAGTGTTAACCTCTTATCTCGACACGTAGGTAAAGCAAAACAGTTTCATTGGACATGTATTAAGAAATTATTGAGATACCTAAAATACACCAAACACATGAAGTTATTGTTAGAACCAACACATACTGATTATGCAGAATTATGTTGTTATGCAGATTCTGATTGGGCAAGTGATAAGAAATCACGTAAAAGTACTTCAGGTTATATGATGTTCTTAAATGGATGTCCTGTTTATTGGCAAGTACGTAAACAGAATTTTGTTTCTTGTTCATCTACTGAAGCTGAATATGCTTGTGTTTCAGATGCATGTAATTCCCTAACTTGGTTTGATGCTTTAGTCACAGATATCTGGACACACCCGATCCGACCGATCACAGTGATGGAAGACAATGAATCGGTGGTTTATATTTCTGAATCACATTTCACAGGTTCTAGGTCCAGACACATTGACATTCGTTACCAAAACATAAAACATTTAGTGAAAAAAGGTTTTGTCAAAATGCAATATGTATCTACACATGATCAAATTGCTGATATGCTCAACAAACCACTTCCAGCAGCTCAACACGAGTATCTGCGTGAGAAGATGTGCCTTATTTGATGATGAACTGATATTAGCTCAACTGGCAAAGAAGGGGAATGTCACTGCGTTATTTTATTTACCAGCTGAGCTCATTATTTCTGGACTGTCAGACTCTCCGTAGCTTTGCCAACTTCTTATCAGTAAGCTACGTGTTTCCGCATCCACCCACATTCCTTCACTTGCTCTTCACACACTCCTTCCTTTGTTCTCTTGCCAGAGGTCCGGCTAAGAGATAGCCGGCCCGAATTACTTTCAAAAATGTAACAATTAACTTTTCTTAGTTAGTGAGGTGTTTTATTTTCTTTATAACAAATAAATGAGTTTTATTAGAAACCTTCCTTCGCGTTTCTTTTCAGATTATTGAAACAAGGATAAGCCACGATCCATCTCCTCCAAACCAGGGTAATTAGTCCCAGAGCCAAACATGGGATTAATAAATGCCCTGACAGGAACGCTGTTACCTTCCCATCACAGGTGGTTCCTTTTCAGAGAAGCATTTATAATCCCCTGGAGCCAGCCTCGTGTAACCTCTCGGGAGGCCAGTACCAACCAGGAGGGACACAGGTCCAATAAACATGTGGTGGCACTAATCCTACCCGGAACCCTGTCCACATCCTCAGGAGCCACAGGATCAAACTCCTCCCATTGCTTTCGAACTGCTAGATTGACAGAAGTTGGGACAAGTAATGGGAGCTCACCCTGTTATGTGGCACTAGGGATTCGAACCGCTGAACTGCCAACCTTTCGATTGACAAACTCAGCGTCTTAGCCACTGAGCCACCGCATCTCTTCATGCTGATTAGTGTACATTTAAAGTGGCAATAAAGTACTATTCTATTCTATTCTATTCTATTCTATTCTATTCTATTCTATTCTATTCTATTCTATTCTATTCTATTCTATTCTATTCTACCCTACCCTACCCTACCCTACCCTACCCTACCCTACCCTACCCTACCCTACCCTAATTTTCAGATATTTTGAAACCATGATTCCCATATTTTTCACAAACAGCCTAAAATTGCCTTGCTCGAAGAGAATTCTGAATGTTACAGTGTATTAAAATCCTTGGAAGATGTCTATGCTAGCTCATATCTATCTCTGCTACAAGTTGGGTATGGTTTTCACATATAAAATGTACACTGACATATATTTTAGCTAATATTTTGGACCTCTTTCTGTGATGGGACTCCATGGCAGATGCTTGATAAGGCCTATTATGTAGTAATAGATGTATATTGGGAGAAGGGAATTATGAAGGCACCTTCTAATCTTCTATTTTTGCACTCTTGGTTTCCTCATCCCTTCAGTGAAAAAGAAAGCAATTCCCAGGCCAAAGAATATATGCTTAAAATGCTATTTACAAATCAGTTTAACACATCAGAAATTAGGCTAGAATTTCCACTGAGCAGCTTGGTGCTGCTCAAGATTGCAAGCAGCTTCTCAGTTTCAATAATTTGTCCTTTTTCTAGTCTGGGAAGGCTTGATCTTTTCAACAATGCAAGCAACAGATTTTTAAGATCTGCCATTAATCTTTGCCTTCTGTTCTTATAACTGTATTTCCACTTGGATCAGTCTTCCTTGACTTGTATTATTATGAAATATGTATTTTTAATTTTGGACTGAGTTTCAAAATAAAAAAATTAAAAAAAAGGAAAATTGTATCTTTTATTGGATCATCAAAAACATAGCTGAAGGAATTATTTCTCTTCCTGCTTATGATGTATTTTTGTCACGTGTGGAAATCAAGAAACCCAGGCAGTTCAAATGAATATGAGGGTTTATTGTAAGTTTATGAGCCGTGGTGGCACAGTGGTTAGAGTGCAGTACTGCAGGCTACTTCTGCTGACTGCCGACTGTCTGCAATTTGGCTGTTGTGGTGGATCTTGTGGTGGGTCAGGTGTGGGTGTGAAAAGTGAGTGTTTTGTGATGGGTCAAGTGTTGTTGTTTTTTCTTTTCCAAAAGTGAGGTTGTTAATTCTATCATAGCCCGTTTTCAAGCTTTCCATTGGTCTGGATAGAAGCAGGATGCTGAATCAAATTAGATTTAGACTCAGAATAACTTTACTGTCACTTTAAATGTACACTAATCGGCATACATTAAAATGAAATTTCACTGCCTAAAGCTCTCAAAGGGACACCATCACCAATATACACTACATAAACATGACCCCCCCAAAATGCATCTATCCATATACCTACATATATTATATGACACAGAAAACAACACAGTCTAGTTCGGATGTATACATGTACATGGGGAGAAAAACGAATCTTGCGAGTTTATCAGACAGATGGCATAGGGAACAAAGCTGTTACAGAATCTGGTAGTCCTGCTAGAAATACTTCAAAACCTCCTCCCAGAGGGGAGCAACAGAAACAGACCATGAAGTGAGTGTGTGGTGTCTCTAACAATGCTTTGAGCTCTAAGCCTGTAACGCTTAAAAGCAGTATCCTGAATAATGAGAAGCGAGCTTCCTAAAATCTTCTCGGCTGTCCTTACCACTCTCTGTAGGGACCTTCTATCTGAGGCACTGCTGCCACCAAACCAAACTGTGATGCAGTTTGTTAAAACGCTCTCAATCGTGTCTCTGTAAAAAGTGGCCAGGACAGAAGGAGAAAGATCTGCTCTCTTCATCCGATACAGGAAATGCAGATGCTGGTTTGCACGCTTCACTAAGGATGACATGTGGAGAGATGGATTGCTGGCCTAATCCAGCTAGGCTGATCCACTGTTCTTAAACAACCACACATATTTGTAAGTACCCCTATCCCTCCTGGACACCCAGTTTTCTTATCCTCCCGCTGGAAGGCCTGCTCTTCCTGATAGTGACAAGTCCCTGATGCGCAGTGCCTACTCATTAATATGCTTTGCTTCACTGATTTCTTTTGCCTAGCTTGTTGTACCGCAGTGTGTTTCACAAGCTTATTCCAGCACTTAAACGCTCCATGCTGCTTATCCGCCATGCACTGACAGCAAATACTGATTATCCCAAAAGAGTAATTGCATGATTTCTTCCCAGAAGGTAGGGGTAAAACAGCAATCATACTGTTAATGAAAGCTAGGGGCTGTCAGCCAGATTGCACAATTATTTTGCCCATTAATTAGCGTATAGGTTCACTCAGGAGAGTAGGCTTATTAAAATGTATGCTGAATGATAACTTTTGGAATCGCTCTGAATGCAGAGTGTGGGAATTTTCTACCATAAGCAGCAAAATAAAACAAAAACAAAAGAAAAAACAACAACAACATCCTTGGCAGCACCTCATTTCTAATAGAATCATATAATTCTATTAGTTTGGTTTTCTTTATTTTATTTTAACTGCTGATTAGATCCATATACAGTTTAACATCAGTTATTTAAAGGTTGTTGGTCGTCAGCCAATGACTCTGAAGAATCATAATCAGCATTGATATTATTTAGAGCGATCACAATCTTTATAGACATTATTATACCTGGCTTATCAATGATCAGCACGGTTGTGTTCCTGATCATGATACTGTGATATTCAGAATTAATCCATCACAATACAGTGCCCTTCCTCCCACAATGCCCCCACTCCCCCACTGGATATCATCTACCAGGCACCAAGCTTGAACTCAGACTGAGATTTTTTATTTATTTATTTTTATTTTATTTATTTTGTCGAGTACATATTAGATAATATATATAAGTATAAGCATGAATTGAATACATAAAATGAGTATAATTAAACGGAACATTAGGACAGGGACGGTAGGCACGCTGTTGCTCTTATGCACGCCCCTTACAGACCTCTTAGGAATGGGGTGAGGTCAACAGTAGACAGTCTTAGGTTAAAGTTTTGGGGGTTTGGGATGAGACCACAGAGTCTGGTAGTACATTCCAGGCATTAACAACTCTGTTACTGAAGTCATATTTTCTGCAATCGACTTTGGAGCAATTAACTTTGTGTGCTGGTGTATGGTTGTTGCTCGTGTATTATTGCTGTTGTTTGATAGTCCTTAACAGGTCATTGTAGCAGTGGTTGGAATGCCTGATAGCGCAGTGGTTAGAATACAGTATTGCAGGCTAACTTTGCCCACAGTCTGGAGTTCAATCCTGACTCAGTCTTCTATCCTTCTGAGGTCAGTAAAATGGGGACTCAGATTGTTGCGGGAAAATATGCAAATAATGTTTACATTGTAAACCACTCATTCAGTTTTCTTGGCAAGGTTTTTCAGAGTAGTTTACTACTTCTTCCTTCCTAGGACTGAGAAAGTATGACTGACCCAAGCTGTGCCCGAGATGGGATTAGAACTCACCCTCTCCCAGTTTCTGGCTGACACCTTAACCACTACAGTTTGTAGAAAAAATGTTTTTAAAAGAAAAAAAAAGCCTCTGACGATCAGGCAACTCAGCTGGGATCATCAGAGGCTTTTAAAACCATTTTTTTAAACAACCTGTTCAGCCGAAGAGGTTATAGAAAAAATGGTTTTAAAAGTAAAAAAAAAAAGGTGGCCACGCCCACCCAGTCACATTACCCCCCACCAAGCCACTCCCACAGAACCAGTACTAACAAATTTTACATTTCACCACTGGAGCAAACCACCATCTGTGTGAGTCCTGTGAATCAGCAGCCAATCTCCAGTCACCCTGGTGATTATTAATCCATCACAAAATAGTATTAAATGCTTTCTCCGAGCATTTGTAAATGACTCCATCGGGAGGTTCATGTTGATAACAAAAGGCAAAGCTAAAAGTAATGAAACCCAGAGGTTTCATTTGATTGACTTTAATGCGTGTAGAGCTAGAAGTGAAAAACTGATAACAAACTTGCAAACGATCTCACTCTCGTAACAATTCAATGGCTTAATCTCTTTATTCAGTGCTGTCCCAGTTAAATGCTCACCATATTGCAAGCAGCAGCAAGCCTCTGAGATACCGATCTCGCATTAAGCACACTAGTGACTGTTAGTCTCTGAGATACCGAACTTGTTCCCAATTTGCTAGATAGGGATGTGGGAAGTATCAAAGAACAGATGGTTTAGCAGAAAGTAACAACCAAAAGATCTAGTATTAAAAATAAAACCCCAAAAAGAGAGCGGTGGGGGGGGGGGAGAAGAGAAATTAATAAAGCAACAACATTGGGAGATGGGTTATGGCAGATTTACCATTTCACCTTTCTTCTTATAACCAATAAAAAATTATGAAAATAGCAAAACGCAGCACTGATCTTTGCAAACTAAAATCTAAGCACATGTTACAGTTGCTTAACAACTGTTCATGTTACCCTTTGATCACAATTCTGGCAGCCCTTTATGTAGTAGAGGAAGAAGACTAAATTTCCTAGTGCTACTGAACAGTGGTTTCATAAGCAACTAACAACATAAAACAATTATCCAAAAGATAAGAAGAAAAGAAGAAGAGATTGCTAGGTGAAGGATTGAGGCAGCAATAATGGAACTGGGTGTTGCCTATACCCATATCCCCCATCGACAGCCTTCCGTTGGGCCAGGAATGTCAACTTCGAAATGACTTTGATTGACGTCATGCTTATTTTCACTTCATTTCTTAGTTCATAATCATAATCATAAGTTTATTTGTCAAGCATATATAAGACAACAGGTAAAAATATAAACATAATTTGAATAAATGAAAAGAGTAAGTAAAAAAGGAATATTAGGAGAGGGACGGTAGGCATGCTGGTGCACTTATGCACACCCCTTACAGACCTCTTAGGAATGGGGTGAGGTCAACAGTAGACAATTTAAGGTTAAAGTTTTGGGGGTTTGCCACTCTTGGGGGCAGGGGGGGAGTTAGAAAGGACCTGAATGTGGTGCCTTGGTCCACTAGACAAAACATCAACCTGATCAGGGGTGGTATTTACTTACCTTCCCTACCAGTTTGCAAATGTGTGTGCGTGCATCTTCCATGCATGCAGAAGGCCTTCTGCGCATGCACAGAGCACTGAAAATGTGGGAAAATGGGACGTCATGATGTCCGTGCGGGTAGTCAGGGCATTCCGCAGTCGCCCCTACCGGTTCGCCCAAACTGGCTGAATACCACCACTGAACCTGATGCGGTGTGTGAACCAAGGTCATGGCAATGAACATCTGCTGAGACTGAGGGGGAGCTACTTTTTTTGAAAAGTTTTTCAGTTTTATTTCTTATACACATAATATAAAATGTACATTTTCTTATACATAATTAATCATACATATACATGTTTTCCTTAAAGAAAGCATTAAAATAAGGCATTTTAATTCACATTCGGAGTTGCTCTTCTACCTTTTCTTCTCTCATTCTGCAACAACCCTTCTTCCTCTTCCTCCTCCTCCTCTTCCTCTTCCTCTTCCTCTTCCTCTTCCTCTTCCTCCTCCTCCTCCTCCTCCTCCTCCTCCTCCTCTTCTTCTTCTTCTTCTTCTTCTTCTTCTTCTTCTTCTTCTTCTTCTTCTTCTTCTTCTTCTTCTTCTTCTTCTTCTTCTTCTTCTTCTTCTTCTTCTTCTTCTTCTTCTTCTTCTTCTTCTTCTTGAATAATACTATTCAATCAGTGTCCTTCCCCCTGGGGTCTATGACAATTCGCCACAGCCAACTCCCTGCAGCCAACTTGTCATTCCACAACCAATTCACCAGGGCCATGGGATAACACGCTATGGGAACAGAGTTACATTAATATCAAAGAAATAGTGGAATAAAATCATTAAAGAAAAAGGAGGAACAAAATGAAATGTGAATGACAAAAATTAAAATATTTTAAACTATTTTAAATAATTAAATTGAATTGTTGAATTGTCCTGCAGTGAGTTGTCCTGTGGTGAGTTGGCCATGGAGAGTTGGCTGCGGCAAGGTATCCCATTCCATCCCCCTGAACTATCAAAGATCCCAGAACAAAAAGGAAGATGAAGGAGAAGGAGAAGGAGAAGGAGAAGGCGGAGGCGGAGGCGGAGGCGGAGGAGGAGAAGGAGAAGGAGAAGGAGAAGGAGAAGGAGAAGGAGAAGGAGAAGCAGGACAGATTCTCATTCTTGGTATATTTGCCTTCATTTGAAGGAGAGATTGCTTGCAAGCTCATCTTTCAAGCCATGTTGCTATGTCAGGAAGTAATATGAAAGAAAGTCAGTACTAAAACATCCAATCTGCCTGGTCTCCATTTTTTCACGGCACTTAAAAGTTTATAAGGCCAGTTGAATGAGTAAATCAAAAGTTCCTGAAAAAAAAAAGAAAACAGATTGCTCATAAACTCCTCAAAACCATTGCTCTACCAAGAAAAAAAAGCTGTTTTGCTCCAGTTTCAATTAAACCATAGCAGAGCCAAGGAAAAAAAAGGACAAAAAAAGCCCACCAAAATCACACAGTTGTGGAGTTGATTCCAATACAACAGAAGGTCTACGGAGATGCTTTGGGATGAAACTTCAACCAGTCAATGTGTTGTTCTATTTCTCTTTTCTTCTTCCAAAAAGAGAACAATTACAAAACAATTTGTTTATAATTGTAACACAACCATTCAAACCCTAAAAAATATAAACGAATCATACCCAATTCTTAATTGCGTCTATAATAAAAGATGCCACACATGCAAACCATGTGTGTAGAAAAGAAGCCAAGGCAATGGTTTTCCCAGTTGCAATGTATGGATGTGAAAGTTGGACCATAAGAAAGGCTGAGTGCAAAGAATTGAGGCCTTTGAACTATGGTGCTGGAGAAGAGTCCTTGGACCGCAAGGTGATCAAACCAGTCAGTCCTAGAGGAGATCAACCCTGATTGCTCTTTAAAAGGCCAGACCCTAAAGGTGAAGCTCAAATACTTTGGCCACCTAATGAGAAGGAAGGTCTCACTGGAGAAGAACCTTAGTGCTGGGAAAGATTGAGGGCAAAAGAAGAAGGGGAGGTGGCTGGATGGAGTCACTGAAGCATAGGCACCAGCTTAAATAGACTCCAGAGGATGGTAGAGGACAGGAAGGCCTGGAGGAGCATTGCCCATGGGGTCATGATGGGTCGGACACGACTTTGCAACTAACAACAACAACAGAAAAGAAAAGGAAGCATTTATTTATTTGAATATCTCTTCACTAAAAACTTGTTTGCGGCTTTCTTCATCTGGTCCTGCAGTAACCTACACATGAATATAATATAATTTACACTTAGAATATTGCATCCAGATATAAAATGTTGAGACTCTAGAAAGAGTACAGAGAAGAGCAACAAAGATGATTAGGGGACTGGAGGCTAAAAAGGATGAAGAACGGTTTTAGGAATTTGGTATTTCTAGTCTAATAGACTAGAATAGAATTTTTTATTGGCCAAGTGTGACTGGACACACAAGGAATTTGTCTTGGTGCATATGCTCTCAGTATACATAAAAGAAAAGATACATTTATCAAGAATCATAAGGTACAACACTTAATTATAGTCATAGGGTACAAATAAGCAATCAGGAAACAATATCAATATAAATCATAAGGATACAAGTAACAAAATTACCATCATACAGTCATAAGAGGAAGGAGATGGGTGGTGGGAACGATGAGAAGATTAACAGTAGTGCAGACTTAGTAAATAGTTTGACAGTGTTGAGGGAATTATTTGTTTAGCAGAGTGATGGCATTCAGGGGAAAAATGTTTTAGTTGTTGTGGTGTGCAATGCTCTATAGCATCGTTTTGAGGGTAGGAGTTGAAACAGTTGATGTTCAGGATATGAGGGGTCTGTAAATATTTTTACAGCCCTCTTTTAGACTCGTGCAGTATACAGGTCCTCAATGGAAGGCAGATTGGTAGTAATTGTTTTTTCTGCAGTTCTAATTATCCTCTGAAGTCTGTGTCTGTCTTGTTGGGTTGCAGAGCCAAACCAGACAGTTATAGAGGTGCAGATGACAGACTCAATAACTCCTCTGTAGAACTGTATCAGCAGCTCCTTGGGCAGTTTGAGCTTTCTGAGTTGGCACAGAAAGAACATTCTTTGTTGTGCTTTTTTTATGACGTTTTTGATGTTGGGTGTCCATTTTAGGTCTTGAGATACGGTAGAACTTAGAAATTTGAAGGTCTCTACTGTTGATACTGTGTTGTCTAGTATTGTGAGAGGTGGAAGTATGGAAGGGTTTCTCCTAAAGTCTACCACCATTTCTACAGTTTTGTGTGTTCAGTTCCAGATTGTTCCGGTCACACCATGAGGCTAGTTGCTCAACCTCCCATCTGTATGCAGATTCATCATTGTCTCGAATGAGACCGATCACTGTTGTGTCATCTGTGAACTTCAGTAGTTTAACAGATGGATCGTTTGATATGCAGTCATTGGTATACAGAGAGAAGAGAAATGGGGAGAGCACAGAGCCTTGGGGGGGCCCTGTGCTAATTGTACAGGTATCTGATGCGATTCTGCTTAGCTTCACCTGCTGCTTCCTGTTTGTTAGGAAGCTTATGATCCACTTGCAAGTGTGTTCAGGTACCTGTAGCTGGTTTAGTTTAGTTAGAAGGGTGTCTGGAATGATGGTATTGAATGCTGAACTAAAGTCCACAAAGAGGACCCTTGCATAGGTCTCTGGAGATTCAAGATTTTGTAGGATGTAGTGCAGAGCCATAGTAACAGCATCATCTGTTGATCTATTTGCTCGGTATGCACATTGCAAGGGGTCTAACAGCGGTTCAGTGATGGTTTTCAAGTGGGACAGCACTGGCCTTTCAAAGGTTTTCATGACTACAGATGAAAATGAAAAGAAGGACTAGGGGTGACTTGACAGTAGTGTTCCAATATTTGAGAGGCTTCCACAAAGAGGAGGAGGTCAACCTATTCTCCAAAGCACATGATGCTTCTTGACAAGAAGCAATGGATGGAAACTATTCAAGGAGAGAACCAACCTAGAAATAAATAGAAAATAAATTGAGGAAAATACTGTATACTCAAAGCTTCATCCTGATTTCTTACCTCATCAAAAAAAAAAAACAAAAAAAACCCTGCTTTTCCTGAAAGTCTATAAATCTCTGGTTAGATGATTTGGTGTTTGAACCAGTGAATCTCATTGCAACTCTTTCTGGCATAGAAATCCTTTTAAATTTATTTCAGCAGCTCATCAAGAATTGACCAGGAAGATAGCCAATAGATAACATTCACTCTATTAAAACTGTACAAAGTGAACCTTAGCCTACTATAGATTCTTTTGGGGGAATTGAAAGCAGATTGTTATGTATCCCCATCTGTGATCTCAATGCTTGAGTCAGCCTTTTCAGATGGATTTTTTAAAAAGGCCTTGGCAGGGCCCTGCAACAATTGTTCAAGTAAAATCTGCTATTGGTTTACCTTTGGTACTGCCTAAGCTGACAATGAATAGAGGATAAGAAATGGATTTGAATCCTGTTGTGAGCTGCCAAGTTCATTACCTCAAAAGACTGGAAAACTAAAATACACCTTTAATTGGATCAGGGATACTTAAAATGAGGATAATTGCATGGACTGAAAAATTAACACAACAAAAAACTTTGGAAAGAGAGGATAAATTTATTCAATGTATTTATTCACACATTGCTCAAAAATATTTTCCCAGTATGGGTTACCTTTGTTTTTATGGAAGTCTTTCTAGATAGAAATATTGGATGTTTGTAGTTTTCCCTAAAGTCACTTTTATGTGAAATTCTCTATATACTAAATCCTCATTTCTTTTTGAGGAAGGAGAACAATCCAAATAGGAAAGACTTCAGAGAATCATATGGGCCTGCTGTGCTATATACAAGTGTCCTTAGTCAGAGTTCCAAGGAACACCCTCAACAAAATAAAGCTCTGAGGCCTGAGGTTCCTCAAAGTTCCAATTTATTAGAGATGTCATGTTGGCACATCTGGGAAAACCCGAATCTGAAAGCTTCCAGCTAAGAGTTCACAGTCCTGTCCCATATCCACAAGTTAATCACATTGTCCAATCAACTCTTCACACTCCACCGGATACAATCTTCAGGCAGTCTCCATCAGACGCAGGCAAAAGTCCTTGAATGTGGAATGTTGTTATGACTAACTTTCTACCGCTCCAACAACAACCTCCTCCCAACTTCCCCAGCTAAAATATGTGGCAGTTTAGAAGCAAAAAGAAAATTGTCTTCCAAAACTGACAGGGGGATTCAAATAAATTAACAATCGGTTCTCTACCCTAATAACCGGCTGGGTGGGCATGGCCATGGTGGGCGTGGCCAGGGGGTGTGACAGGCAGCACTCGGCCTCCTGCAGGCTCCTGGGAGAAAAAAAAGGCTGTGGAGGGCCATTCACTTCCCCGGGCTCCGGAGGCTCTCTGGAGCCTGGAAATGGGCCCATTTTTCCCCTCTATGAGCCTCTGGGAGGCCCATTTTCAACCTCCCCAGGCTCCACGTGTCCCCTGCACTTACCTGGGATCCAAACCGGGCTGCGTGGGGACTCCTGGGAGGTGAGGGACAGAGTGGGGCAGGGCTAACTGGTCATCAGAACTACCAGTTCGCCCAAACTGGTCTGAACTGGCTGAATCCCACCTCTGGCTGTGACATGTCTGTACCTACAAAGATCAGAATCATCATGCAAAGGTTTTCCCTATGACACTCAATAGAAGTGAATGTTGGACTTAAAAGAAGCAGGATAGAAAGAGTATCAAAAGAACATCCAAAATGGCTACCAGAATACCACAACCCTTAGGAATAATGATAACTCAGAAACCCATATTTACACTCAGAAAAGAGCTATCTAAAGTCAAAGACAAATACAGAAGGAAGACAACAGCAGCATAGTATACAAAATCAATTGCAACAACTGTAACCAATTCTATGTGGGGCAACAGGAAGGCAATTGAAAACTAGGGGTCATGAACATCAACTAGCAGTTAAATGGCATGACCAAAAATCCCTGATCTCAAATCACATTGATAGTAAACAACACCAGTTCGATGGGGAAGGAACAAAAATCATTGGCCATGCCAATTGAAAGACCATTCAAATGAAAGATATATATACTGGAATGGAGAAGATGGATTGACTATATTCAAAACAAGTATCAGACTAAAAAGCTTCAAATAGCCTATGAATGAAACATTCAATTTAGTTTTTTAGTTTATGTCTATAGTTTGTTTTTGAACTATGTGGAGTTAAGGACCAAGGGAGAATTTGGAGTCTATAAAATGTTAGCATATTTTAATTTATGATTGTTAAATGCTATACCTTGTATTTGCTCTGGGAAGTCCGGGGAGGGGGGTAGGGGGAAGGGGGAGGAGGGGGGGGTGGGAGGGTGGGAGGGAGGCAGGGAGAAAATGTTTGTATCTTTGATAAAACTTTTTTAATAAAAAAAATCATTGGCCACGCCAATACCCGGCACACATGGGAATTTCTGAAGCCTGGTATTCTACCAAAGGAGCAATTAACAAGCATATTAGTCTAGATCCAGCATATGAATACATAAGAAACCACACCATTCAAATGACCAATCAACAAGAGAACCAATCAGCTGCTCAGAATTTAAATATAGCTCCAAATGAACAACCAATCACACAACCAACTGACCACACCGGCACACAAGACATTTATAAGCGAAGGAGAATAGGACAAGAAAATCCTGCTGATGACGTTACCTGGTCTGGTAATGAAACGTTCATTGAAACAAGCTTGGAGAGCAAACCACTGCCAAAATAGAAAAAGTATTTCTATCTTTTGAACTTTGGTTTAGAGAAGACTCCTGAGAATAACATAGATAGCCAAGAATGCAAACAAAGGGTCTATGGAATAAATCAGTCCAGAGTCTCATTTAAGGCATATATTTATAGCTCTACATGCTCCAGCACATCCTTTGGAGATCATCAGTCTTTTCTGTAAAGAAAAGGAAAAACTATCATTAGACCAAGTTAACTTGCTAATACAGCTCATGAAACATTACCCAATAGCCGGGAGGAAAGAAGAAGCAACAATAAAACAGAACCAGATAAAAATCCTTGTAGGCCCTGGCACTCCAATTAGAGACCTCTCACAACAGATTTATAGACAAATGTTTGGGTTGCGTATAATGTATAAATTAAAAAGCATAACACTATATCAATATTTTATTTATCTTTGATGCCTAAAACGTTTTCATAAGACTCTAGTGGTTTTGAAAACACTGGTTCCTGTGCTCGCTTTGCCCTTGCTGTCCTGCTCACACAACACAGTGGATGAGCTCCTTCTATATGTTGAACCCACAAAGTACCTGTAATTCCAATTTAGCCTGGTCTAACAGAATAACTGAATAACAGAGTTGGAAGGGACCTTGGAAGTCTTCTAGTCCAACCCCCTCCTCAAACAGAAAACTGTATACCATTTTAGACAAATGGCTGCCCAATTTCTTCTTAAAAATCTCCAGTGTTGGAGCATCCACAACATCTGGAAGCAAGAAGCACTGATTAATTGTTCTCACTGTCAGGAAATTTCTCCTCAATTCTAGGTTGGTTCTCTCCTTGTTCCAGTGGTGAGTTGCCTCCGGTTCAGACCGGTTCGCAAGAACCGGTAATAAAACCAACGGGAGGTTTCACCCACTGACCCGGACGTCGTCATAGGTGATCTGCACATGTGCAGAAGCTTCTGCACATGTGCAGAAGAGCTTGCATGGGTGGGCTCAATGCGAACCGGTAGTAAAGGTAAGTAGAACCCACCTCTGCCTTGTTCGTTTCCATCCATTGCTTCTTGTCCTGCCCTTAGGTGCTTTGGAGAATAGGTTGACCCCCCTCTTCCTTGTGATAGCCCCTCAAATATTGGATCACTGCTATCATGTCACCCCTAGTCCTTCTTTTCATTAAACTAGACATACCCAATTCCTGCAACCATTCTTCATACGTTTTAGCCTCCAATCATCTTCGCACAGCATCTCGTCTAGATGGTGTGCAAACCTATCCAATAATTAAGTTATTCCAGTTATTCTCTTTTGCCCCAATCAACTTCATTGTGGGGCAAAATGTGAGGAATGTATACTGCCTTGGGTTCCTGATGGAAAGTTGAATTAGAAATCTAACAAATACAATACATTGTAAAGATACCTTTTTCTTTAAAAATAATGCTGGCTTTTAAGTTGTCACCGATCTGTTGAATGGATACACTTTTAAACAATTTTCCTTGGGATAGTTTTAGATTGATTCGTCCATCTCTCATACCCATTGTATGTGTGGGAATATATAGCATTGCTTTACTGCTCATTAGATGGAATGAGATAGCCATTTTAAGCAGGAGACTGGGGATGCCTTAGAAAAGATCAGCAAATTTTTCTCCAAGCTAATTGTTTCATAAAAATAAACAATATTAGCTTTGAAAGGCACCTAAATGATCTTTAAAATAGAGAATGGAACCATGGTATGTAGCAGGATTAAGCTATCTTCATTAGTTTTTTAAAAAATTCTTTTATTTTGCCAAGTGGCTAAAGCCAAAACGCTGAAGTTGGAGCCCCAGTCCAGTGGGAATAACAAAACAGATAAGGGTAGTAATCCTCCAAAACACTAAAAACTCAAAAGACCCATTTAAAAAATGCATATCCCAACTCTTGATTTTTTCAAAGTGAACTTGACTGCCAAGGGAAGGGAAAAAATGCATGGCTGACTTTTGTGGGGAAACCAGGAAAAGCTTCCAAGACTATAATAAACGGGGCAGTAAATGCTAGATACACTGGTGTACAATATCAGACTTTGCACCTGGTAGCAAACTGCTTAGTTCAAGGCTTTGCAATGCTCTGTGCATTCCCAATCTTTCAAATCTGATCTGATGCTGTTCGCAGCTAAAAGAGGTGACCAGCAGACGGGAGGCTAAACACTTCTACAGGCTCCTGGTCTTGGTTTGGTTCTGATCAATCCAACTTAAATCCTAAAAAATGCTACGCGGTAATGCACTTTGTTCCTCTAGTTGCATTCCTTGGAAGAAATTCAGGCATTACCACTGAAGTAGAACAATCTAGACAATAGAAATGCAGATCAAGTTTGGACAGAGCACATCATCAACATTAGAATAGAGAAGATGAGCTTCAGTTATACAGACAAGCTGATTCTGAACACTTCGATGCTTCGGTACGAGTGATTCACGGATATGTGTTTTCAGCTTTAGACTTGCTCCGTAATATTTGCATTTCTCACAATGCCACTCGCCCAAATTGAAAGCTATTGCACCATTGATTTTAATGGAATTTAGCATAGCGCATGCTGTAGAAAGAGAAAGAGAGAGAGGGAGGGAGGGAGGGGGGAGAGAGAGAGAGAGGGAGGGGGGAGGGAGGGAGGGAGGGAGAGAGAGAGAAATGTAGCTGCTGGTGCATAAAATAACCAAAACCAATATTCTTTGTAATAGTCATTTGACACAAAACCTTACTACATTTCTTGGTATGATTCCAAGATATTCTTAGTGATGTTAACACAGAGATAGCTTCATTTAAATAATTTGTTTTTCACTATAATAGCTTTTCTTGCTGTGTGGAAAAAAATAACAACACATAGACCTTTGAAAAGGTTCCTTCTCAGCTTAATGCTTCAAGATTATAGTATTTGATCATTATTTCTGAAAGGCAACATGTGTTGCTGCACCATATGGGCTTAACTTGAACACAGGCTCAAGAGCAGTTTCAGCTAACATGAGGCATTTCCTATTTCTCAACTCATCTAGGACTTCCAAGAAGGAAGTTGATACAAAATGCCTGGATTTCTGGGACATGAGGGGTTGTTCCAGAAAGGTGGATGACATGATAGCAGTGTTCCAATATCTAAGGGGCTGTCACAAAGAAGAGGGGGTGAAGCGCCTGAAGCAGGGGTGAAATTCAGCAGGTTCTGACAGGTTCTGGAGAACCAGTAGCGGAAGTTTTAAGTAGTTTGGAGAACCGGCAAACACCACATCTGGCTGGTCCCAGAGTGGGGTGGGAATGGGGATTTTGCAGTATCCTTCCCCTGGAGTGGGGTGGGAATGGAGATTTTGCGGTATCCTTCCCCTGCCACGCCCACCAAGCCACGCCCACAAAACCGGTAGGGGAAAAAAATTGGATTTCACCACTGACCCGAAGAGATTCGACTTGGAACTAAGGAGAAACTTCCTAACAGAACAATTAACCAATGGAAAGAGCTTGTCTTCCAGAGTTGTTAGTGCACCATTGCTGGAGGTTTAAAAAAAAAAAAAGATTGGACAAACATTTGTCCAGGATGATCTAAGGTCTCCTGTCATGGGCAGGGGTTTGGAAGAAAGCATCTCCAAGATTTATTTATTTATTTTATTAGTCATATTTCTATGCCACGCACTCTCCGAGGACTCTGGGCGGCTTACACCAAAGACAGTATACTAGATAGCATATTGCCCCCAACAATCTGGGTCCTCATTTTACCCACCTCGGAAGGATGGAAGGCTGAGTCAACCTTGAGCCGGTGAGATTTGATCCGCTGATCTGCTGAACTAGCAGTCAGCTGAAGTAGCTGCAGTACTGCAACCTAACCACTGTGCCACCTCGGCTTCCCAATTCTATGAAATGAATGAATGAATGAATGAATGAATGAATGAATGAATGAATGAATAAATAAATAAATAAATAAATAAAAATTTAAAATAAATAAAATCACCTAGCTGGTTTTGTGCTGAGAGTTGTACTATAACTCAGAGTCTCCCAGTTTCTAGTCAGATGCCTTAACCACTACTCCAAACTGCCTTTAACACATTTCAATTTTGCCTTTATTTGTGTCTTAGTTATATTGTTTTAATTTCCTTTATACCTTGAATATCATAATTAGTCAAAGATGAAAATCTTATCACCATTGTAACATAAAGTAATGCCCTAAATAAAATTCAGAAATGCTTTTATTACCTGATTATTTTCATGACTCTTTTTTCCCTACTACAAGGAAATGTTTCATATGGTTTTTCTAAAAATCGACAGTCTCCTAACTGTACAGATGTATGTATGGAATTTTCTTTTATACCTTTTACATTTTTCAAAAGCCAATTTGTTCCTACTGTCAGTGCAATATTGGCCTTTCACGTCCATTCCTGACTGCTGTTTTTTCTCTCTCTCTTCTTTTCAATGCACTTTTTATTGGCATCTATTTTGCTTGATTGAACTGTATCTGATTCCAAAGAAGCGAAGCCAAGAAAGGTCATTTCAATAAGAACCAGAGATTCTCTTTTTCTACTTGGTGGCAGGAAGTTGGTCTTCTGGAAATTTTCTTATTGCTTACCTTCCCAATATTTTATTTATTTGTTTTTAAGACATTTTATTTTGCCCTTCAGAAGTTGTCTGGCGTTCCTAAACTAGGCTATGTCTGAACAGAACATCCAATTATTCTAAAAAACATGTCTCTTTTCTCTACATCTTTAAGTTGCTGGTTTGAACAACACTGAATTAGACAATTCAAAGTTTTATTTCAAACCACAGTAACACAATTTAGTGAGAGGAAAAGAATCCATACAGTAAAAATCCCTTCTTAAAATGCAAATTTTAAAATTTATATGTGTATAAGCATCTGGGAATTTTAGGTTTGCTAGGCATGGAAATTGGGACTGAAATCACTCCTGTATAAAAGAGGGTATAGAACAGTGGAGAAATCCATTTTTTTCCCCCTACCAGTTCTGTGGCCGTGGCTTGGTGGGCATGGCAGGGGAAGGATACTGCAAAATCTCCATTCCCACCCCACTCCAGGGGAAGGATACTGCAAAATCTCCATTCCCACCACACTCCAGTGGAAGGATACTGCAAAATCCCCATTCCCTCCTTATTCCTGGGGAAGGATATTGCAAAATCTCCATTCCCACCCCACTCTGGGGCGAGCCAGAGGTGGTATTTGCTGGTTTTCCGAACTACACAAAATTTCCACTACCGGTTCTCTAGAACCTGTCAGAACCTGCTGAATTTCAACCCTGGCATAGAATATCACTGGCTTCCTATCTAGAGAAAAATGGGTAATTTAGTGGTGTGTAGAATGGATAGAGAGATAAGAAAGATGGGTTAAGAGGCTAAATAGGAAGAAAGGGGTTTTTTTTTTGACTCTCCAACAACCCTGCAAATCAAGATTATTCAAAGAAATAACATTAGAGGCAATATGGGACTTTGATTTATCAGTAATTCTTCAGATAATCTATTTATTTATTTATTTATTTATTTATTGAATTTCTATACCGCCCTACTCCCGAAGGACTCAGGGCGGTGCACAGCCATGAAATAAAACACATAGATATACAAAATTTAAAATCGAATAAAATGAATTAAATAAATTTGGCTGAATTAATACCCAATTTAAAATACCCATATTTTAAAATCCATTAAAATTTAGAATTTACACTTTAGAAAGGAGGAGATTTAGGCGAGGCCAGCTTGATGAAACAAAAGCGTCTTCAACTCGCGGCGGAAGGTGCGCAGATCCGGAATCCTCCGTATCTCTGGGGGGAGCTCATTCCAGATCGTCGGTGCCCCCACAGAGAAGGCTCTCCCCCTAGGGGCCGACAGCCGACATTGTTTGGCCGACGGCACCTGGAGGAGCCCCTCTCTGTGGGAGCGTACTGGTCGGTGGGAGGCTGTTGATGGTAGTAGGCGGTCCCGTAAGTAACCAGGTCCCAAGCCATGGAGCGCTTTAAAGGTGGTAACCAGAACCTTGAAGCGCACCCGGAAGACCACCGGGAGCCAGTGCAGCTCGCGCAGGAGAGGTGTTACATGGGAGCTCCATGTTGCTCCCATAACCACCCGCGTGGCCGCACTCTGCGCCAGTTGGAGCCTCCGGGTGCACCTCAAGGGGAGCCCCATGTAGAGAGCATTACAATAGTCCAGACGAGAGGTGACGAGGGCATGAGTGACTGTGCGTAACGAGTCCCGATCTAGAAAGGGACGCAACTGGCGAATCAGGCGAACCTGATGAAAAATCCTCCCGGTCACGGCCGTCAAGTGCTCTTCTAAAGACAGCCGTGAGTCCAGGAGGACGCCCAAGTTACGAGCCCTTTCCGTGGGGGCCAATGATTCGCCCCCAATAGCCAGCGATGGTGCCAGCTGACTATATCGGGACGTCGGAAACCACAGCCACTCGGTCTTGGATGGGTTGAGCCTGAGCCCGTTTCTCCCCATCCAGATCCGTACGGCCTCCAGGCACTGGGACATCACTTCAAGGGCATCGTTGGGGTGGTCCGGGGTGGAGATGTACAGCTGGGTGTCATCAGCGTACAGATGGTACTTCACCCCGAAACCACGGATGATCTCGCCCAGCGGCTTTACATAAATGTTGAACAGAAGGGGCGAGAGAACCGATCCCTGCGGCACCCCACATATAAGGGGCCTCGGGGTCGATCTCTGCCCCCCTGTCAACACAGACTGCGACCGGTCAGAGAGAAAGGAGGAGAACCACCGTAAAACGGTGCCTCCCACCCCCAACCCTTCCAGCCGGTGCAGCATGATACCATGGTCGATGGTATCAAAAGCCGCTGAGAGGTCTAACAGGACCAGGACAGAGGAACAACCCCTGTCCCGAGCCCTCCAGAGATCATCAACCAACGCGACCAATGCCGTTTCCGTGCTGTACCCAGGCCTGAAGCCCGACTGGAACGGATCTAGATACGACGCTTCATCCAGGTATTGGGGTAGCTGTCGCGCAACCACACTCTCAACAACCTTCGCAACGAAGCAAAGGTTGGAGACTGGACGATAATTAGCCAATACTGCCGGGTCCAGGGAAGGCTTCTTGAGGAGAGGCCTCACCACCGCCTCTTTCAAGGGGGCGGGAAAGACACCCTCACCCAACGAAGCATTTATAATCCCCTGGAGCCAGCCTCGCGTCACCTCCCGGGAAGCCAGCACTAACCAGGAGGGACACGGGTCCAACAAACATGTGGTCGCGTTCAATCTACCCAGAATCCTGTCCACGTCATCTGGGGTCACAGGATCAAACTCATCCCAGATAACAGTCTCAAGACCTGTCTCCGTCACCCTCGTTGGATCTATCCCGTCAGAGTCCAGACCTGCCCGAATCTGAGTGATTTTGTCATACAGATATTGAACAAAATCCTCGGCTCTCCCCTCCAAGGGGTCCTCCCGCGCTTCCTGGTGGAGCAGGGAGCGGGTCACCCTAAACAGGGTGGCCGGGCGATTATCTGATGACGCAATAAGAGCAGTAAAATGAGTACATTTTGCTGCTTTTATCGCCACTAGGTAACTCCTAATATAAGATCTTACCAGTGTTCGGTCAGATTCAGAAAGACTAGCCCTCCAACAGCTCTCTAGGCGTCTTTTCCGGCGCTTCATCTCCCTCAGCTCCTCGGTGAACCAAGGAGCCAGGCGAGATCGGCGCCGGGTCAGAGGCCGCAAAGGCACGACTCGATCCAGGGCTCCAGCAGCCTCCCTATCCCAGGCGGCCACTAGGTCCCCAGATGAGGCGTGAGCCAGAACCTCCGGGATTGGCCCAAGTTCCATCTGGAACCTATCAGGTTCCATCAGGCGCCTGGGGCGGTACCATCTTACCGGTTCCGCCTCCCTGCGGTGGGGTGCTGCGGTTCGAAGGTCAAGGCGAAGGAGCGAGTGATCTGACCATGACAAGGGCTCGATGACTATATCCCCTATCTCGAGATCACTCAACCACTGTCCAGAGACAAAAACCAAGTCCAGTGTGTTTCCCCCAGTGTGCGTAGGGCCATGAATTAGTTGGGTCAGGTCCATGGCCGTCATGGAAGCCATGAACTCCCGAGCCACCTCAGACGCCTCACCCACGGATGGCAGGTTGAAATCCCCCATGACCATAAGTCTGGGGGTATCAACCGCCACCGCGGCAATAACGTTGAGTAGCTCGGGCAGGGCTGCCGCCACGTGGCAGGGAGCCAGGTACGTGATCAGCAAACCCATCTGAACCCCGTGGCCCCACTTCACAAGGAGGGACTCACAACCGGCCGTCTGAGGAACAGTGGTCTCCCTCGGCCTAAGGCCTTCTCTAATAATAACCGCTACTCCCCCACCCCTCCCCTGTGACCTTGGCTGATGGAATGCGTGGAAACCTGGTGGGCACATTTCTACCAGAGGGACCCCTCCCTCTGGGCCCAACCAGGTCTCCGTAATACCCGCCAGGTCCGCTCCCCCCTCGTAAACAAGATCACAGATGAGGGGGGCTTTATTTACTACAGACCTGGCGTTGCACAACATCAGACGAAGGCCCAGGCCCTGAAGGTCTGTACTACCTGGAGAACGGGTGGAGCCTTGGGGGCCGGAGCACTCTACCGCTTGAAGACAGCGGGTGCGTGCTCCCTTAACATGATATGGCCCCCTGCTCCCGCCATATCTACCCCTCCCACACACAGTACCGATGGTGAAAGCATAGTCTGGACCAGCTCGACCCCCTCCGGATCCCCCACCACCCCCGCCGAACGTCCTGGCCAAGCCCGACTCTCCCCCTAGTGGGTTATCCCCCAAACCCACAATCCTAATTCCACTCCCACCCCCCTCCCCCCTCCCAGAACCCCTTAAAAGTTTAAACAAGGACAATTTTAAAAAACCCCGCAGCCCCCTCTTTGCGGCATGCCACCTCTCGGGACTCCAGAGCCCGTCATCGAGGTAGGCCCTCGATAGAATGGAGGGCCAAGCCTGCGAGAGGGGGGAGTCTCGCAGACCAAGAAGCTCCGCTGCTGAGTACATTAATCATAATGGGTAACACGACCATATCCTGAGGGTGTATATAAAGGACCGAGGAGAAGATAAAAGAATGGGGGATCTCAGAGACATATTTGCAGGACCAAGTCCCCTGTCCCCTCACAACAGAGGACATAGTCCAAAGCCAGGACGACCACAGTTCCAAGGGGGAAATAGATCTAACCACCCTCTCACGGTGGTTAGGTCAGCTGGACAACCCCCTCTTGTGGTGGGGTGGCAGCAATGAACCGGTGCATATAGACAGCGTCCAGGGGTCAGGTCCAAAAGTCGCCCTCTCACGGCGTTTTGTCCGGTGGTAAAGACCGATGGTAAGGTCCCCTCGCTGGTAAAGTCCCCTCGCTGGTAAAGTGCATATGTGTGGAAAGCTGGTAAAGTGCATATATGTAGAAAGCGTCCCGGTTCAGCCCCCAGGGGCTCTGACATCTGGCCACCCTCTCACGGTGGTCAGGCAATGTCTAGCCCCCTCAGCCGACGAGATGCAGCCATGTACCGGTCTCCCATTCAGATGAAAATAGTCCTCTCCAGAGTCAGGGGGATTCAGAATAGTAATAATAATAGGGCATAGCGCCAATGGGTCCCACAGGCTGACAGTTGGTCCAGGTGGGCCCAGTTCTAAAAGGGAACGCTGGAGGAGAAAGAAATGGGGCAGAAATGGGGCGGCTTTCTCAAGCCCCCCCGCCCCCCGCACAACCACAAATTGAGGCCTCCCGAGGCCCAGAAAATCGCTCCGGGTCCTTTCCGCCCAACCGTGGTTGCAGGTCTCCCAGACCTGTTGGTTTGTTGCCCCCCCAGCTCCTACTCCAAAAAGGGGGGGGTCCCCAGCGCCGTCTGACCGCCTGCTGGCCTCCACAGCAACCGCCATCGCCGCCACCACCGCGCCATCGTTGCCAGCCCCCAAAGAGCCTGGCGACGTCCCAGAGGTCTTCAGGGGGTGCCCGACACATCGTGTAGCACTTCGGGCCACCCCCCCGGGCTTCGAAACTTGCCGCGCGGCGGGCGCCCCCCGGCACAACGCCGCTCCCTCTAATTGATGGCTCCGGCTGTGAAAGAAACGCTGCCGACGCTGCCGACGCCCAGCTGATCAGCCTGGCGCTCCACGCATCGCCCCTTCCCCTCGGCTCAGTCACGGAGGGAAAGAAAACCCTCTCCGTGCTGGCCGGGAGCTCCCCTGACAGGTCCTGGGGTCGAGGATCTTCAAAACGACCCCCAAAGGACCCAAAGGGTAGGTCGGCGCCCCATCCTCAGATCGCCATCCCAGCGGGCGCCGCCATCTTGGACATGCGCAAATTTGAGAAAATGAACTTGTGGATCTATGTGGATTACTGTCATTTTTAATAGTTCGTTTTATGTTTTTCTAATGCTGGTTTTTAATTTTTATTTAACTATAGAAAGGTCAGCTGTGAAGAAGACTTTAATGCAATGCAATAATAACAGCTCATTTAGAACTGATCTCTAGTCTTCTAATTATAGATGCCACATTAAAAAAAGGATTTTGTATCAATGCGGGTGACTTCTAGGGGGAAATATAGCAGACTGAAGACAGCTCCATGAAAAGCAGAGCTAATGACTACAATGGAATGAAGAGCCAGTGAGTAGACCAACTCTTCAATAATTCCTTTTGAGACAAGGAGAGGAGTTGAGATTGCCCAAAAGTGCTCCAGACAGCTGATCCTTAAAAATTTATATTTGTTGTGATGAAGGTACAAATAACCTCTTTAACCTATTTAAGTTGAAATAGTCCACAGAAGGAATGTGAGCATGGCAAATGTCTCAGAAGGGACCCTCCCTAGTTTCTTGGGCTGTAAAGCAGTGGTGGGATCCTGCCAGTTTAACAACCGGTTTGGTGATTGCACGGGCACGCGCCTGAGGCGCGCTGGGTGCATGTGGACAGTTTTATGAAAACTTACCTTCCATGTTACTGCTGGGGAGTAACACAGCTGAGGCGCGGCAATCCGCTCTGCCGCACGAATCAGCTGAGAAGATATAGGTCAGTAAAGCACAGGGACGGGCAGGCGGGCCCTCCTGATCATCGCAGCGAAACCAGTTCACTCTCAACTGATTGTTGGAGCTATAGGTTCGCCCAAACAGGTAGAATCCCATCCCTGCTGTAAAGGCGAAGGGGAAGAAATGTACTTTCAGACTTTCAAAACTGATGTCAACCTTGCAAGGTAGTGCACACAAGAAGCCCATCCAGACGAACTAATTCTACATTATTGTAAGCTGACATCACAATAAAAGAATCTTGTAAGTCTGAAAGAAGAATGGGGATACCCCCTAAAGTTTCACTAAGCAGAAAAACAGCATGAGAATAGAATGTATCTTTCATTAGCTATAATTTGATGGATTTTTAAAAATGTTTCTGTGGAAGTCATTTAAGTTAGCTTTGGCTGAAGCTGCACACACATGAAGGATAAAAGAATATGGAATGGTTAGAAATATAATTAACAGCCATCATCTTCCAGATAGCTAACCCCTCATGTCCTCTTATCCTAAATTGGAGAGTAATGATTTAATGTCATGTGCCGATTCTTTTTATTTTTTTCCATTTTTGACATTTTTTTTCTGTACAAAGTACAAAAGTTAAAGGGATCGTTAATTAATAAATTCTTTTAGTCTCAAGGAGTTCAGTTGTCTTCAAACTGTATTTCTTGCAGAAAACTGATTTGCTTATTTTTCTCTGTCAAAGATTTAAAATGGACTCAAGGGTCTTCATTAAAATCGAGGGAAGAAACGTAACAGTTTTCCCCTATTCCCAGTTCCACACATCTTGATTGAATACTCAAATGTGTAATTGTTATTTCAGGCATGATGTAATGCAGAAGGAACTATTTTGGTTCACTGAAACTGGAAGCCATTTCATTTAAGCTAGGGTTCATTTCTTCTAGAATATCAGGTAAATCTAAGGTTTTGGAATCAAATTACATTAGTTGCAGAGAATGGGATACAATGAGAATTATGATCGAGATATAAATCAGTGGTGGGTTGCCCCCGGTTCGGACCAGTTCGCAAGAACCGGTAGTAAAATTGGCGGGAGGCCCCACCCACCGCCCTGGATGTTGTCAGCGGCGATCTGCGCATGTGCAGAAGCAAGGCGCACACGCGATCCCATTGCGAACTGGTAGTAAAGGTAAGTAGAACCCATCCCTGATATAAATGTATTGTGAATAATATCTGAGTTTTTCAAAAAGCTGCATCATTCTAAATTCATATCGTCTTCTTTATTGGGCTAATCTGTTTACTTGTAGCTCATACCCCGAACACCGTGTTTTCATTTCTGCTGGTAGAACGCATCCCTTTGATTTATTAGATCTTTCTCTTTTCTCTCCAATGTATTTATTTAACTAGGCTTGTGTGCCCTTCCAATCATACCTGACCCTGAGTAGTTTACAGACCTCCCCAAACATCAATAAGATTAAAGATGTAACACAAGAATCTAAACTAAATAATCTAATCAGCTGTCAGAAGAGCTTTGGGCTACATCAAGAGACCTTCTGTGTTGTGATGGAAGGAAGAAATAGTTTCTCTCTTTGGTCAGAAAGAACTCAGGAATAAGGGGTTTAATTCTGCTTGGCACAATACAAGAAGAAAGTTGAGGAACTGGAAATAGAGCTAAGAAAAACCACTGTGGACAGTGAGGTATTGGAGATTAAATGTTATGAAGAATGTGGAAAGAACTTGGTATCAATATAAGAGAATATTTATAGCTCAGGGCTCAACTGTGGGGTCCTTGGAGCTTTCTGACCTTGTTTGTTTTCTTGCAAATCTTTCGTTACTCAACTAAGAAACATTATCAGTGCTAGAGTTGTGTATGTTTAGCTCAAAGAAGAAAAGGATAACGCACTGTTTCTTAACCTTGAGACCTTGAAGATATGTGGACTTCAACTCCCAGAACTCCTGGCTGGGGAATTCTGGGAACTGAAATCCACAATTTCAAGTTGCCAAGATGGGGAAACCCAGTGGTGAAATCCAATTTTTTTTACTACCAGTTCTGTGGGTGTGGCTTGGTGTGTGTGAGATGTGGCTTGGTGGGCGTGGCAGGGGAAGGATACTGCAAAATCTCCATTCCTACCCCACTCCTGGGGGAAGGGTATTGCAAAATCCCCATTCCCACCCCATTCTGGGGTCAGCCAGAGGTGGCATTTCAAACTGCTCAAAATTTCTGCTACCAGTTCTCCAGAACCTGTCAGAGCCTGCTGGATTTCATCCCTGGAGAAACCCTAAACTAAGGGGATATGTGATAGCAGATTTCCAAAAACTGAAGTGCTGTCACAGCACGGAGAGTTGGATTTATTGGTCGTACAATAGTTCTTAGCATTAATACAAGATTCCCTGGTGGAAACTTTGTCACTTAACAACTGAAGTGGAATTGATGTAAGTCTGGTACAGTCACGTGATGTTTCACTTAATGACTACATTGCTCACCAACAGCGTTGTCAGTCCCAACTGCTGCCATTAAGTGAGGACTGCCTGTGGTAAATAATGACTCTACTCTTGATTGACTTTGTATTGGTAACATACAAGGCAGTAATGCAGTGAGGATATGGGTTTAGGTACAAATTATACCATCCAGCCCTCCTGCCTTAGAAAATGTGCTGGATGATCATTTTGTTTATCAGATTAAACCAGAGGTGGGTTTCAGCAGGTTCTGACCAGTTCTGGAGAATCGGTAGCAGAAATTTTGAGTAGCTCGGAGAACCGCTAAATACCACCTCTGATTGGCCCCGCCCGCATCTATTCTCTGCCTCCCGAGTTGCCTCCCAGCTGATCGGGAGGAAATGGGGATTTTGCAGTAACCTTCCCCTGGAGTGGGGAGGGAATGGAGATTTTACAGTATCCTTCCCCTGGAGTGGGGTGGGAATGGAGATTTTACAGTATCCTTCCCCTGCCACGCCCACCAAGCCACGCCCACAAAACCAGTAGTAAAAAAGTTTTTGAATCCCACCACTGGATTAAACATTTAGTATCCATAAGCAAGTCCCACTTTCAAATGGATGGGATGTTGCATCAATTTATTAGGCTGACAGTGATGGCTGCATATGGTCTAAAATTATGTTTTGTGCATCTGGTTCCATTAGGTATTGAAATGATTATAGAATCAGCTTGAATTGCCTTGGTTCTGATTTTGGACAATGATATATATGAGTACCTCCTGCTTTTGTGAAGGGGAAAAAAATTATTGGTGACTTTCCCCTGAAACTGCCTCATATTTGTTTCAAAATACCTTTTTATTTTCTGAGACTTCTTAGTTTTAGCATTCATTCAATGTTGCTGAGGGCTCTGTGTTGTTGCCAATTCTATTATTATGTGCTTTTAATGTGGCAGTACTTTAATTATGTAAGCTGCTTTTGAACTCATTTTGGGGAAGGATGTGATAGAAATAGTAGAAGAGAGGAATAAATTGTTCTGGCTGGTCAGGGACAGAGTAAATTCTCAAAAATGACGTTGCATTTTAAAGACTAGATTAGGCACCTGAAAAAAACATTCCTAATCCCCCTTTGACCTGTTTGATGTCTGTTACTTTCCACTTTATGCTTGCTTGCTACAGAAATTGCATATATTCATGCTGTCTGCATCTGGAGCTGTGGATGGCAAAAGGGATCCTGCAAGATTTGATGAAATCTGATGAAAATTTTCTCTCACCCGAAGAGTTTTATGTAGCCACTGCTTCCTTTTCACCTCCCATGTACCTAAAGATTTGATATGTTTTTTCCTCAGATTAAACAGTATATCAACAAAATACCAAATCCAGTGCGAACACTTGGCTAACTGTGCAATGAATCATCTTCAGCATGTGTGGATAAGTGACGTGGCAAAATCAGGAGACAGTAGATTAGAAGACAAAGAATTAATAATAATAATTATAATAATAATAATTTTATTTCTATACCGCCCTTCTCCTGAAGGACTCAGGGCAGTGTACAGCCTATTAAAAACACAAAAATATACGGATATCAATTAAAAAATAATTAAAATTATTAAATAATTTCAGCCTAAATTAAAACCCAAAAATTTAAAACGCCCAATTTAAAATCATTTACTTTGATAGCCCGGCCTGGCGGAACAGCAGGGTCTTGAGGGCACAGCGAAATACACGGAGGTTGGAGATCTTGCGCAATTCCGGTGGCAGTTCATTCCATAGGGCAGGAGCTCCCACAGAGAAGGCTCTCCCCCTGGGTGTCGCCAGCCGACATACCTTGGCCGATGGCACCCCGAGGAGCCCCTCTCTGTGGGAGCGGACTGGCCGGTGGGAGGCTACTGGTAGCAGAAGTCAGTCTTGAAGGTACCCGGGTCTTACGCCATGGAGAAGACCACAAAGAAGCAAAAAATGAAAATTGAAGCTGAAAGATTGGAGCATAATCCAGCTGCGGTGGTCCTAGTGGTTATTGGCACACTTGGTGCCATGCCAAAATATTTTGGACAGCACTTTGAAAATCTGGGGGTTGACAAAAGTTCTGTTAATTGCAAAAGGCCACACACACATTACCACATCCTAGATACTTGGGAAGAATCCTATGCCTATGAAGGACAACTCCAGCTAAAAACTGGCAGCTGTGACTTCATGTTATTTACAAATAACAACAACAACAACAACAACAACCCCATGGCTGGGCCTGGATGGCTATCCCGTGGTTGGGCCTCGATGGTTACTGGATGTGATCCCTATGGTTATGGGAATGCCAGTCTTCAGATCGGTAGTGGCTTAGCCACCGTGAACCAACTGAAGCATCTACCATCACCAATGATGAGAAGAAATCAACAAAATTCTATGCCGGATCAGTCGTCGCCCGGATCAACCAGGACTGCATCAGATGCTATGGCTCCTGGACATCTGCCGAAAAATGGGCTACAGGGCTCAGTTGCTACTGCTGGGGAACCAGGGCGTGCAACTGTAAAGTGACTGGGACAAAAGCGCAAAGCTTGGACAACCGAAGAAAATGGAGAAATCGTCATTGTCATTGGGGCACTTGGTACCATATCCAAGAATTTTACAAAACACATCAAGAAATTGCAGCTTCCTGCAATAACACCAGCGGAACTGCCAAAAACTGCGCTACTTGGAACATTGTACATCTTAAGAAGGTACTTGGTTGATACCTAGAATGCTGGCAGCACCCCATATCAACTATTAGCACCAGTCAATGGTATTTGTGATGCATTTTTGAATGTTCAGTTGACTGTGTTTCATGTTTAATGAATAAAGTAAATAATAATAATTATTATTATAATAATAGTAATAGGAAGTAGGAAAGCTTGTGATATCAAGTGTTTGTATACTATATGTAAACAAATGCTATCTAAAGGAGACACTTTGAGAGCTGAACCTGGGATCTTTTGAATTCAAAAGTGATCTTCCATCACTATATAATGAGAATTGAGCAACAAAGATGATTAGGGAACTGGAGGCTAAAACATATAAAGAATGGTTGCTGTAATTAGGTATGTCTAGTTTAATGAAAAGAAGGACTAGGGGTGACATGATAGCCATCTCCCAATATCTTAGGGGTTGCCACAAAGAAAAGGAGGTCAACCTATTCTCCAAAGCATTTGAAGGCAGGACAAGAAACAATGGATGGAAATTAATTAAGGAGAGAAGCAACCTAGAACTAAGGAGAAATTTCCTAACAGTGAGAACGGTGGTACAAATTGCCTCCAGAAGTTGTGGATGCTCCAACACTGGAAGTTTTTAAGATGAGATTGGACAATCATTTGTCTGAAATGATACAGGGTTTCCTGACTGAGCAGGGGGTTGGACTAGAAGACCTCCAAGGTCCCTTGCAACTCTATTATTTTGTATTTTCAATCTTAGTGAGCCACTTCCTAGCAAATCAGGTTTGGCAGATTTAAGAAGCCAGACAGCCTGCAATATCAGCCTACATGTAAAAGTGTATTGTAGAGTTATATTGATATGCCAGATTGAATGCCACCTCTCATGCTTGATTATGGGTCCTCTTGATTGTGACTTCTTTGTGCTGTGCATATAGCTATTCTGTTCTTTCAAAAATGCAACAGGTGATTAGTCCTCATGGCTGCATGAACAAATGGCTGTTTTAAATAACAAGTTGCTTCTATCAAATCAAACTATTTGTCTCTTCTAGTGAAAAGCAATTGTTAGGCATGATAGATCTCTTTGTGGGGTGAGAAGGAGCAAATAGTGTGATACAAATTCTGCCTCTTGACACTTGTGAGAGTTATCCCATTGTCACTGCAAAAGGTTACAGTCTGTATTGAGATGTTAGGACTTATATTTTGCTATTGTTGGCCCTGTGATGGTTAAAAACAAGTATCCATAATTTAGGGGAAAGGGGTGTTTTTATCCTCTGATTTCATGAACTGTGGATGATTGGGAATAAATTTGGATTAGTTTAGAGGAAAGGAAATTGTGTAAAGTCTAAAGCTTTGCATGAAATTGGGCACTTGCTGACTAAGAAGATAAAAGAACAAAGAATACTGCTTAAATTGCCCCATCAGCAGAATTGAATAACACGGACACATATTAATAAATCCAGCATTCTTCCTTCAAAAGCTTGTTTATTTGTAATTGACTTTAAAACACAATTATATGTGCTGTACTACTGAAGTGTTCACTCTATAAAAGGCAGCATTTTAGGGATACAATAACAAAAACAACAATACATATATAAATTGCACAAGATAGCAAATTTGCTCCTAACAAGGTTACAGTGATTTTTCCCCCCAATCCTATTTCCAGAAGCATTGAAAAATTGCATTTGTACAAGAGATCTAATATATAAAAAAAAGAGACACATACACATAGAGACAGAATACTTCATAATCTCAGTACATATTGCATTGTTTGCTTTGCTTTTATACAGCTCCAGCAGTGGGGTAGGAGAACTTTTGAGAGGATTGTGATGAAAACATATGATCAATAATTTTCAGTGGGATCATCCATTTCCGTGCCTGGGCTATCAATTTGCCTTATCAACTTGATATAAACCACAGTATTGCTTTTTTGAAAGTGCAATCCTGCAAAATAACCGGATTCAAATGGCATAGTAGAAGATCAAGTGGATGCCTACTTTCTGAGCTAGCACAACATGATATGCTGATAGTTTTGGAATATCTAGACATCTCTAGGCGTTGAGTATGTATATAGGATCTCACTCATCTTACATGGACCATTATATATGAGCAATCTAGTCTATGCTAATATAGCACTAGCAATAGCACTTAGACTTATATACTGCTTCACAGTGTTTTACAGTTCTCTCTAAGCGGTTTACAGAGTCAGCATATTGTCCCCAACAATCTGGGTCCTCATTTTATCAACCTTGGAAGGATGGAAGGTTGAGTCAACCTTGAGCCTGGTGAGATTCGAACTGCCAAATTGCAGGCAGCTGGCAGTCAGCAGAAGTAGCCTGCAATTCTGCATTCTAACCACTGTGCCACCTTGGCTCTTATGGACAGAATATGTTGACACAAGAGAGAGACATTGGAGGAAGCTACACTGTGCGTTTTGCTTATTTACATCAATGATTCTTGTTTTCCCTAAGAATGTGGGTCAATTCAAATGCTAATTTGTAGTATAGTTGTAGTGTAGAATGTAGTGTCCTGGAAAACAGGCACAATATCTGTGATTAAGCTCATATATACATATTTATATAATCCCAACTCTTTCTTGTGATGGTTGTGATGATGGTAATTATAGCCTACCACATTTCTCTGAAAACTCCTTTATTTTTGCTGGCAGGTCACATTCATATAATATCAATATTTTCTTCTCCACAGCTAATTAGTTTCTACTGGCTTTTCCTGTTCTTGATTTTAAATATCTTGTTTGCTTTGTACATTTACTACGGAAAGATACTTAGAAAGCATTGCCATATAATCAGTCAGTTGACCTAATGCATCAACTATATTTGGAGTTTTCATCAGATTAATGAAACGTGCACAATGATACCATGACACTAGCAGTGCCTCTTATACTGTCTAGGTGTCTACAGAGATTCTCAATCATCCAAGTCATGGTTGTCCCACAGGTGCTTTTTCAAAAGGCAATTGGACTTTCTTTGTGTTTGCTTGAAGGCGTTTCGCTTCTCATCCAAGAATTCTTCCAAAGAACTGAAGAAGCTTCTTGGATGAGAGGCAAAATGTCTTCAAAGGAAGCCCCAGGGGTGAAATTGCAATATGAATTTTTCCATTTGCCCTCCCCTTGGACACGTGCATTTGACCATTATGTTTCTCCAATTATGTTTAATACTTGGGAGTAACTGGGTTTTTCTATCTGTTATGAACTGAATCAAACTGTCAAATGGATTGAATTCTCCCCCTTTCTCTCTTTTGCCCAAAACATGCCTTAGTTAAGAAAGAAATGACTGAACCCACCACTAAATAGTTGTAATATTAACAGTTATTTTCAAAATGTAGTAAATTCAGTGCATTACACCACATGATGAGTTTACTAGACCAATGTCATCATGCTGAAGTTGCCAGAAATGTTACTGAAAGACTGTAATTAATTAAGGATTAGTTTGTAATATTTGGCCTGCTTTTATTTACTGAATGCTTATATTCAAAGCTCTAGTCAAGCTACATCAAAGTCATAATCCAGTTAAACAGTATCAGCAATAGTTTAGTTAACTAAACAATTGCTTTTAACTAAACTATTAACTATGGTTTAGTTAATAATTTCCATTACAGGTGATAAAGGAACCAGTTCAATATGCCACTTTCTCGGTTTTCATGTGGAAACATGGGAAATGTTGACCAAGGTATTTAGGGAATAATCTTTTTAAAATATAAGGCTTCTTTGACGTAATAACTACTCCTTTAAAATAAAATTTGTGTACTAAATTAAGCGCCTCAAAAGGTAACGGAGTAAAGAGACAAGCAGATTTCATGGAAAGAAAGGAAAACAAAGAAACACAGAAGAAATATTTACGTTCTCCAGTGTTTCATTACAATAGGAAGTGGTAACTTCTTCAAAATTTGAATTTTGTATTTCAGGAAGAATTTGATGAAGTTAACAAGAAAGCCAGATAAAACATTCAGCTTAATAAAAGGAACCAACTTAGAGAAGTTAGAGAATAGCAGAACAATAGTGGTTTAGAAATTAACAATATTACCCGATAAGAAGCCAAATTTAATTTTATACATGAAATGCTATTGTAAAACCAATTTTTTTCCCTTTAAACATGGAATCAGAAAACAATATAGAAAAATAAAGTGTAATTTTATCAGTGGAAGCCTTCTACCTATTTTCTCCTTTACATTTAAAATCAAGCATTCAGTTCTCTTAACCATGAACTGCCTTACACTTTTATTTAGACATCTCAGACAAGAAATGAGTCAGTATATGTGTGCATTTAACAAGTACAGAACACATACGCATACAAAATAATTGGAAAATATAGTCAATCAAGGAACTTTCCTATTAGAGGTTCACAACCACAGGAACCCTTTTCAAATCCCTTATCAACAGCCAGGAACTAAATGAATGTTATTAATATTGTATGAACCCAATAAACATTTAGTTTGCAAAACTAAGTAAGGCTCAAGGCAATAAATTACTTATTCAAAATACAATTCCAATTATTCTTTTTTTTTTTTAAGTCCCAGGAAATTACAGGCAGCCATGGGAACTATTACTGATGGCAGTTAACTAATACTGTTTTGTGTAATGTAAGGAATATTGCATTCTGCATGTACTTAAAATTATACTGATTTTTAAATCTGCCCTTACGAAGCCATAACTAGAAGTCAACGGTATGGATCTCATCTTTGTTGTGGAAATGCTGTATCAGCTATGGGGCGGCTTTTGAAGCGTAAAAATATTGATTTGGCAATTATTGTGAAGATTGCAGCTAAATAATATTATTCAGCAGTTTCTATTCAAAGGCAAAAAGATGCTAGGTATCCTGTTTCCCCCAAAATAAGACATCCTCTGATAATAAGCCCAATCGGGCTTTTGAGCGCATGGCAATAAGGCCAAGTAGTTATTTCAGGGTTTAAAAAAATATAAGACAGGGTCTTATTTTCGGGGAAACATGGTGCATGTTTCATTCTTGTGTGCTGTGAAGCATCTTATGGACTTCAGACTTGAAACCCTCCATGGCCTTACCAAAAAAGCATATGAGGCCTTTTTGAACTCTCGAGAGCTATACAGCTAAACCTTACAACAGTTCATTTAGTGACCATTCAAAGTTATGGCAACACTGAAAAAAAAGGACTTTTCACACTTGATCATTTCCCCATGGTCACGTGATTGAAATTGAGATGCTTGGCACCCAACTCATGACAGTTGCAGTGTTCCTGGGTCACAGTTTGTGATGTTCTAACTAGCATAGTCAAGGGGGAAGCCAGATTCGCTTAACAGCCGGGTTACTAATTTAACAACTGCATTGATTCACTTAACAAGTGTTGGGTTGTTCTGAAACGCTGACCCAAGAACAATGGTAAAAACGGAGGCAAAACTCACTTAACAACTACCTTGCTTAGCAATGGAAGTTTTGAGCTCAATCGTGATGTAAGTCGAAGATTACCTGTATACCAATCTTCTGTCTTTCACATATCTTCACTACAGTTCCTGTTCCAGCTAGTTTTGACAGTTTGGTCTACAGTTTATGGGCTAAAAGCTGTCTAGATATTATAGTCCAGAGTAGCTAGAAGAATCCAGTTTGGGAAAGGTTACGTTACAGTATATGAATGGCAAGCTTTGTTATTCGAATGACAAGTTTATTAGAATTAAATCCAGTTTGAACACATTAGCAGATAAAATATTATATAAAATGGGAGAGAAGGAGAGAGAAGCAAGAAATCCCAGCTCCAACTTTTGGATCTGCTGGTGGCCTCACTAAACGAGATACATTTTATTTGGATTTTTAGTTAGATGCCTTGCTTCTTTATGTCTAGAGTTCTATGTCCTTGTTAGGAATGGGCAAAGGATTAATTGGAAATATATTTTGAAATTGAGAGAGGTTATTTTAGACTCCCAGCAAGCTATTCCAATTAGACCACAAATATTCTCAGTTTGAAACAGCCCTCATAGGATGGAACAGCCCATTTTGAACTTGAAACTATTGCATTTGGAAAAAAAAAGGTATGCACTATTTGGTTTGTCTAAATCAGATCGGCATGAAATTCAGAAGTGAAGAGCTTGTCAAAGTTATAACCACTGAATTAGGTGATTGAGTATATCACTTCCTTTCAGCTCAATGATCTGTTGAAGGCTTCAGTGTAGCTTTTCTCCTCCATCTTGAGGTTATATACAGGTAGTCCTTGATTTACAACCATTCATTTAGTGACCATTCAAAGTTATGATGGTGCTGGAAAAAAAACCGGTGACTTAATGACTGGTCCTCACACTTATGACTGCTGCAGTGTCCTTGCGGTCATGTGATCATGATTCTGGAGATTTTGCAACCGGCACGTATTTACAATGGTTGCAGCATCCTGAAGTCATGTGAAATCTCCCCAGCTGGCTTCTGATGAGCAAAGCCAAGGAGTAAAGCCAAATTCATGTAAAGACCATGTGATTTGCTTTTAATGACCATGGCAAAAAAGATCATAAAATGAGGTACAATAATGTGATGAGTCGTTTAATGACTCTATTGCTTAGTAATGGAAGTTCTGGTCCCAACTGTGGTCATAAATCAAGGACTACCTATGTGGACTGTAACCGCCTTGGATCCAGCTTGCTTAACGTTCAAACTCACTTGCTGTGATCGGACTACTGTAATGCGTATATCTAGTGTGATGCCTGTATGGCTAGATGCTAGACATTATTGCTACTTTTATATTTCTACTGCAGCACCGGGGTTCTGTAAACCTAATATACCTGTATGTGTTGGTGGCTGTCTATAAATTAGCCATTTTGCCCATACAGGATTTCCTTTTTCCTTAAGTTGGCCTGTAAATGTGCTTAAGTGTGTTTGTGCAAAGGATTTTGTGCAAAAGTGTTGTGAGTACATGCACGCATGAAGAATTGTAAAAGCCAGCTAAGAATTCAGCCGAAGGAGCGCTGCCATCATGCAGCCCGATTTTCATCGTAAGCCTGAAAACATTCAGCCCTCGAGTTCATTTGTTTTCTAAACTCAATCCCAGATTTGCATTTCAGAGTTGTCAATCTGCTTTATTAAAGGTAAGCTGTCATGGCATTTAGCACTTCGAATCAAAAGGCTATGGAGGCAGGCTTTTAGCATAGTTCGCTGGGCAAATCAGCATTGGACAGCTCCTTCTCCCAAGAGAAAGAGGTCCTTTTTAAGTTGCGCATCAAACCAGATGCTCTGGGTTGTTTTTTTCTTTTATCGCGGTGGCCTTGCACTGCAGACACAGTCGCAACGTTCGTGGTGCTCCAGCTGAATATCGATCAGTGACATATTGTGCTTGGTTTTGCCCCTCCTCCTGAGATGACCTGCTTCAGGGATAAATCTCAGCACCTAGTTAAATAAAAAAAAAAAGGAATCAGAAGGTAATTAGAACATGTAGGAACCTTCTAGGCACACCATCTCTCAATAATGTGGAAAGGTAATATTATTCTTCAGCCTTTGATTAGATATTTATTTATTTATTTTATTTTATTTTATTGTTTATTTATTTATTTATTTGTCAACAAGGACAAGGAAACAAGTAACATTATAGACATAGACATGGACACATGTCTAGCCTTGGTAGTACTGTGGTCTAAAGCACCCTGTTATTAAGACCAGCTGCCTGCAATTACTGCAGGTTCGAATCTCGCCAGGCTCAAGGTTGACTCAGCCTTCTATCCTTTCTAAGGTAGGTAAATTGAGGACCCAGTTTGTGGGGGCAATAAGCTGACTTGGTATAAATATACAAAAGGATGAAGGCTATTGCTTAACGCATTGTAAGCCGCCCTGAGTCTCCGGAGAAGGGCGGCATGTAAATCAAATTAAAATAAATAAATAAAATAAATAAAAACATTAAAAAAAACTGGCACAAATAAAAGGATATAAATAGGCAAAACATAGCCATAAACACATAGAATGATTACATATAAATGGGGACAGTAGGACAGGGACGGAAGGCACGCTGGTGCACTTATGTATGCCCCCTTAGGGACCTCTTAAGAAACATGAAAGGTCCACGGTAGACAGTTTAAGGTAAAAGGTATGGGGATTAGAGAGACTAACAACAGGATCAGGTAGAGTGTTCCAGACATTATTGCTTATTTCCTACAATCAAGATTAGAGCGATTTACATTGAGTTTGAATCTATTGATAGCCCTTGTGTTATTATGGTTGAAATTAAAGTACCCATTTACAGGTAGAACATTTTGGTAAATAATCTTATGCACTAAGCATAGGTCAGAATGTAGATGGTATGGTTAGAAGCTATCCAGATCTAAAATTTCAAGCCTGGTGGGATAGGGAATTTTATTTCGAGCAGATGATTTGAGTACTCTTCTAGTAAAATATTTCTGGACGTTATATTGATCTGGTGCATGTCTAGTTCAAGTTCAAAAGAAGCTTTTTTTCCCTCCATTAACTTATATCTAGGATCCTCCAGGTATTTTAGAAGTATAGGAAAGGGGAGGCAATGACTGTAAAACTGTATGAACCCCTTGGATTAATTACAAGATCATTTCATCAATTTTGAGGTGCTCGGTCAGAATGTTTAGTAAATGTGATTTCTCTCTTCCCTGGTAATCGTTCTTAAGAGAGCAGAAAAGGGAGAAAGGAAAAGGGAGGAGAAGAAGAAAAGAGAAAGGAGGATGAGGAAATGGAGAAGAAGGAGGTGGTGATAACTGGGATAAAAAATGTGGACCCCCCCCCCCCCAGAAAAGAGAAATGATGCCTAATCATAACTTTTGGAACAACTTGCCTCCAGAAGTTGTGAATGCTCCCACACTGGAAGTTTTTAAGAAGATGTTGGCTAACCATTTGTCTGAAGTGGTGTAGGGTTTCCTGCCTAAGCAGGGGGTTGGACTAGAAGACCTCCAAGGTCCCTTCCAACTCCATTCTATTCTATAATTACAAAATCTCTGCTTGAGGCATATGAACCGACAACTGAAAAAAGATAGAAGATACTTATTGTAACTATAACTAGTTTGGACTTTCATAATTTTCACTCTCACTCATCATTTCACCAATCCCTTCTTTGGAATATAAATAGGGCAAATTGGTAGTGGAGAGAATTCCTTAGTGGAATGATGGAAGTTTCTTTGCCAGAAACAAAGAAGAGTTTGGTTCTTTGGAAGTTTTAATCTGGTTTCCTGCAGTGAATAAGGGATTAAATTTGGTGGCTTCGTTGCTTTTTCCCCCCCCAGCCCTATGATTTTGATCATCCCATTTCCAAAAAGGAAATTGTATAACTGAAAAGAAGATGGGTAAGGATAACGCAGGGGATGCATTGGCTCAGTGACTAAGATGCTGAGCTTGTTGATTGAAAGGTCGGCAGTTCAGCGGTTCGAATCCCTAGTGCCGTGTAATGGGGTGAGCTCCCGTTACTTGTCCCTGCTTCTGCCAACCTAGCAGTTCAAAAGCACATAAAAATGCAAGTAGAAAAATAGGGACCACCTTTGGTGGGACGGTAACAGCGTTCTGTGAGCCTTTGGCATTTAGTCATGCCGGCCACATGACCATGGAGACGTATTTGGACAGCGCTGGCTCTTCGGCTTTGAAACGGAGATGAGCACCACCCCCTAGAGTCAGGAATGACTAGCACATATATGCGAGGGGAATCTTTACTTTTACCTAAGGGTAACCAAAATAGTCAAGGGAACTATTCAAGGGAGAATGATTGCAGTTTTTGGACTTTGGTCAAAAGTGTGTACAATGTGTATGTGTGAATGGAGAATCTGGGGAAAAGGAGGCACAAGAGAATGTACAACTTTATGTCTGAGGCAGGAAAAGTAGTGGTAGAAAATAGTGAAGGTAGCAACCACCAATGATCTAAGATGTGAGGCACAAATGCCAGTTCTAATGAATTACTACAGTGAGTAACTATGGAGCCCCTAAGAAAACATTCTTCTCATGAGCCCTTAATACGTTGAAGGCCATATCAGTCCTGAATGTAGACTCATGATAATAAAACTGAGATGGAAAGTACAACTGGTATGCCAGGTTTATAGGAATATAAAATATTATTATGTCCTTATGTGTTCCCATAGAATTGACAATATAGAAGAAGGAGAAAAATATGAGCCTGTCCAGAATTTCTGTCTTGTGACTCCACTGAAAACCCCTGAAGGGTTTTACTTAGGTACTTTCCTTTAGTGAAGAATTGACTTAACGTACAAACTCCATCACTCTTTATATTTCTGTTCCTCTTAAAAAAAAACCAAAAAAAACACCTTTTTTATTCACTAGTGAGGGTTGAACAGTCCACTGGATGAATTGAGGATTTTTAAAATGAAGTTTATATGGAAATAAATTAAATTTGAGGGCCAGAGTTGAAATTGTGTTGAGAATTGTGGTTTATCATTAGGGATGGATGATCAGGCTATTTGCAGTTATCTTAGTTTCACTGGCATTCACTCGCTCACATTCCTCTATTAATATATCTGTGGCAAATGCCACTCTAAAGGACTTATTCTCACTGAGAAATACTGTATATAACAGATTAACAGAGTTGGAAGGGACCTTATAGGTCATCTAGTCCAACCCCCCATCTAAACCGGAGACCCTACACCATTTCTGACAAATGGCAGTCCAATCTTTTCTTGAAAGCTTCCAGTGATGAAGCTCCCACAACTTCTGAAGGTAACTTCTGTTCCATTGGTTGATTGTTCTCACTGTCAGAAAGTTCCTCCTTATTTCCAGGTTGAATCTCTCCTTGATCAGTTTCCATCCATTATTCCTTGTCTGGCCCTCAAGTGTTTTGGAAAATAGCTTGACCCCCTCTTCTTTGTGGCAGCTCCTCAAATACTGGAACACTGCTGTAACCTTATTTTGTAATATTATATAAGCAAGATAAAGGGATAGTGTTTCAATGTCTCTTCGGCCTTTCATGAGGGTATCCTTCTCTATTCCATTTTTCCTCTTTATGGCAGTTATCTTTCAAGGCTGCTGGAACTACCTTCTTCTGAATTTAGGATCTGCTCCTTGGCTCAACTTGGTCTTCTTAGGTCAAATGGCTGGAACAAGTGATGGAGTATTTTCCCCTTTAGAGTCCACAGGCCAGAAGGAGTCCCAGGTAACTTGGTAAGACATATCCCCTTATCACCACAATGGGTCTGCCCATGAAGAGTCAAAGCTGTGGTGAAGGTGAACAACTACCAGCAAAAGGCTATCCTAATTGTCACAGCGGTCAAACAAGAGATCTATTGTGTTGAACTTTCCCTAAAGTGAAGCTGACCAGCACAAAGAAGCTTCTGGAGAGCATTGCATTGACACAATAAAGAAGGACAGGAGATACTGTTTTAGAAACATGTGTCTAGTAAATTAATGCACTATGTTGTTTACGAACATTTTGGGCCATGTAAGATTGAAAAAAAAAATACTCATACTACACATTATTTCAGTATTGACTAGTTTCCTTCCAGATCTGGAATAAACAGAATATTATCCCTTCATAATTAGGGATTTCAGTGTTATAGAATTTATAATAATCTACAATTATTCTGATAATATAAGGCTGCCCAACTCAGACAGTGTGACTCTGGGCATTGTACAAATAATCAAATAAATCAAAAAAGGAGAAAAAAAAGAAATAAAACTATTTAACAACAAACAATATCTAAATACAAAATGTAAAATGGTGACCAAGCAAGCATGCGATAAAACAACCACAAGGTGGACTGCCAGTCAACTGGGCAAAAATGCTAGTTATAATTATGGACAGACAATTTTCAGACATTTTCCATAGTTCTATCAGGCTCCTTAACATTCTATAATGGTAGGAGAAGAGAAGAAGAAAAAATGAACGAAACGTTCCTGATTTCACATTAATCTTACCTTCGATGTATCCAAAATAGATTTATTTTCATAGGTTCTATTAATATTAGATTTATACTCATTGTACTGTTAATTCAGCAGTAAAGGATATATATACAGGACATCAAAATTTACCATTGCCCGGTCATTTGAAGCTGAAGCTAGAACATCCTCCTTAATAATATTAATCGGTAATATCATAAGAATGGAAATAGTCCTATGGCACATCCGGTAAATAAATTCCCTGAATTTATGGAATATAGGACTTCCCGCATGGAACTGACCATATAATCATTCCACCAGTTACTATCTGATACGTCAACTGTTAAAATTCAGCAGATCCATCATAAATGATATTAACCTTTGGCTACGAAGTATTTATTTTTCCTGCTTCTGTCCATACAATAAATTCATACTGCTTTTTAGAAATTTCTCTACATCTCTAGCCCAGGCAATCTGTACAAATCTGTTGGTACAATCTGTCATCTGCACCTCTATAACTGTCTGGTTTGGCTCTGCAACCCAACAAGACACACACAGACTTCAGAGGATAATTAGAACTGCAGAAAAAACAATTGCTACCAACCTGCCTTCCACTGAAGACCTGTATATTCCATGAGTCAAAAAGAGGGCTGTGAAAATATCTACAGACCCCTTGCATCCTGGACATCAACTGTTTCAACTCCTACCCTCAAAACGACACTACAGAGCACTGCACACCAGAACAACTAGACACAAGAACAGTTTTTTTCCCGAACGCTCTGCTAAACAAATAATTCCCTCAATACTGTCAAACTATTCACTAAGCCTGCACTGCTATTAATCTTCTCATTGTTCCTATCACCCATCTCCTTCCACTTATGACTGTATGACTGTAAGTTTGTTGCTTGTATCCTTACGATTTATGTTTATTATTATGTTTGTTATGTTATGTTTATTATATTTATATACCGCCCTTCTCCCAAAGGACTCGGGGCGGTGAATAGCCAGCAGATAAAATACAGAATATACAAAAATTAAAACAATATTAAAATCCGATTAAATTAATTTGGCCCACGGTTAAAACACCCCTATATTAAAACCCATAATTTAACAATTTAAAATTAAAACAATTTAAAAAGTTAGGTCAGGTCAGCCCGGCTTGATGAAACAAAAATGTCTTTAAGGCACGGCGGAAAGTGCGCAGATCTGGAATCTGCCGTATCTCCGGGGGCAACTCGTTCCAGCAGGTAGGTGCCCCCACAGAGAAGGCTCTCCCCCTGGGGGCCACCAGCCGACATTGTTTGGCCGACGGCACCCTGAGGAGCCCCTCTCTGTGGGCTCCTAGTCGGTGGGAGGCTACTGGCAGCAGAAGGCGGTCTCGTAAATACCCGGGTCCTAAGCCATGGAGCACTCTAAAGGTGGTAACCAATACCTTGAAGCGCACCCGGAAGACCACTGGGAGCCAGTGCAGCTCGCCCAGGAGAGGTGTTACATGGGAGCGCCAAGTCGCCCCCATCACCACCCACGCGGCCGCATTCTGGACCAGTTGGAGCCTCCGGGTGCTCCTCAAGGGGAGCCCCATGTAGGGAGCATTACAGTAGTCCAAGCGGGACATGATGAGGGCATGAGTGATCGTGTGTAAGGCATCCCGATCCAGAAAGGGATGCAACTGGTGGATCAGGCGAACCTGATAAAAAGCCCCCCTGGCCACAGCCATATATTATATTGATATTGTTTCCTGATTGCTTATTTGTACCCTATGACTATCATTAAGTGTTGTACCTTATGATTCTTGATGAACGTATCTTTTCTTTTATGTACACTGAGAGCGTATGCACCAAGACAAATTCCTTGTGTGTCCAATCACACTTGGCCAATAAAAATATCTGTTCTATTCTATTCTATTCTATTCTATTCTATTCTATTCTATTCTATTCTATTCTATTCTATTCTATTCTATTGCCATTGGCCTGAACATATCCTGCTCCTAAAGTCAATTCAGCACTCACATCCCTTGAAAGAGGAGTATTGAAGCAGGGAAACAGTCTTTGCTTTGCTAAAGTTTATTTTAAATGGTATTTGTTCATTTTAATCACCATCTTCATGCTTTTTGTTCCTACCTACTTGTCTATAAAGACCCAGAAGCAAGACTAGGAGACAACTGATACAATACATTCTTCCCTCACACTATTACTCCAATGAATATATAGAACAAAAGAGACTTTTTCTCACTGCTTTATCTTACGAGGAGGACAAATAGCCACTCTTGGCCTGCAATTTACAACAGTGCCAGAATGACCTGCTAACCCCAATTATACCTTTCCCTGACATAAGACCCTATCTTGCCCTCACTTCATTATTTAAATGGTTGCATCCCTCAGAATTTTTTTTTTAAAAAAGAAAATACTGAATCAGCTGTCACGGTGCTTTGGCATAAAAAATCATAGTGGTTTTGTCTTTATAGAAGAGATATATTTATGGGACATGTCCAGCTTGACTGTCATTAGTAAATTTTAGTGCAGTTAATGATTTGGGAGAGGTGCCGGTATTCTAGGAAGGAAGAAAATATGCCAATCAGAACCATCCAAATGTGCATTTATCTAAAGTAACTTAGGACTGTTTTCATACTTACGACTGTTGCAGCATGCCCGTGGTCCCATGATCAAAATCCGCATGCTTGACAAATGGTTCATATTTATGATGGTTGCAATGTCACAAGGTCACATGATCACATTTTTCAACCCACTGACTAGCGAAGTCGACGGGGAAGGCGGAGTCACTTCCGAACTAATTAAAATTTCCGCTACCGGTTTGCCTGAACTGGTCCGAATTAGCTGAATACCACCTCTGTTACCTACCCTGTTACTTGCTTAACAATTGCAATGATTCACTTAACGACTGTTTGTCAACAGGTCGTAAAATGGGGCAAAACTCACTTAACAACCATCTCGCTTAGCAACATAAATTTGGGGCTCAATTGTGGTCGTAAGTCAAGGACTTATCTTCAGCTCAAAAAAAAGAAAAAAGAAGAAGAAGACGACAGTGGCAGTTGAGGTACATACACTTTTTTAAAAAACAAATGACATAAAAAACAAGATACCTCGTGATACTTCTTCACCAGTTTTCCTGCCGTACAAGCGCATTTCCCGTTTGTTGTTCCACAACCACAGTTTCCTCCACAGCGCTGGACAAGGAGGCAGCGAGGGAAAAAGACGGCATTGCTTTGCTTCAGCTCCTCCCTAACGTTGACAGAGTAATTCCTCGGAGTGCAGCTGTAACGCTTTGCCTCATCGTTCAGCCTGTCTAAATCAACTGAAACAGGCAAAAGGGAATGAGGAGGGGAAAAAAAGAGAACAGACTTGTGAATAAAATGCCTGTTCCCCATAGAAGTCAATGAACCCATTCATCTCTGCCCTAAATTAATCTTTATTACAATTCAGGAATGGGGGCTTTGTCTGATGAAAGTATAAGGAAAAATATATATATTTAAAAGCAAAGAAAAATACATAGAAATTACAGAAATAGCAATAACATTAGCAATAGCATTTATGGTTATATACCACCCCATACCACTTTACAGAAATCTCTGGATGGTAAACATTATTTGTATATTGCCTCCAACAATGTCGGCTTGCATTTTATCGACTTCAGAAGGATGGAGTCAACCCTGAGCTGCATCAGGATCGAATTCCAGGCTGTGGGAAGAATTTGCCTGAAATCATCTTCTTTTAACGACTCCATAATCCTTTGCTGGGTGGAGTCTGGACAACTGAATGGAGCTGAGTATTTACTGGCAGGATGCCCTTCCTGTCACCAATGCGGAGTTTTGTTCAGCAGATAAATTCTCATCATGCCCAGAGAGAGAAATATCTGCCTCTACCTAGGATCGAACTCACTGACCTCCTGATTGTGAGGCGAGAGCTCCGCCTCTAGGCCACCGCACCACTAAATAATTTGCCTGAAATACTGCACTATAACCACTGTGCCACCAAAAATACAAAAATTTGCATGGGAAGGTTTGCAGAATAATAAAGATTAAAAGATCTTTATTAATCTTTAATAAAAGATTAAAAGGAAATAGAAACTACTGCATTGGAAGAAACATCTCACTTTATAGTGTCCTTATATATCAGCTTGGATTAAAATAATAAAAAGGTGTGTTGACAGCAATTTAATGTTTTTAACATTTTGAAAACTGCTTTGTTTCACTATTATTAATATAAAATTGTAAAATACCCGAGAGGGGTATCCAATTAAAAAAAACAAGCAACCATAATCAAAGCATTTAGAACCTTTATTTTAAGAAAACCCAAATCTCAGTTATGGCACTAACCCATATATAGAATTGTGGAGTCCGACAATCAAGCTCAGAGAACACTTAAGACTCCATAAGTGCTACATATGTTTTCTTCTTCTTGTACCATGCATAGAATTATACTTTATATAAGTGACTTTTAGCTGAAGTTGACGCTAACATCAAACTTCGTTTTCATATAATTTTAGACATACTTTCATGCTTCCATAGTTTAAGCTGCCATGCATTTAACAAAGAAGTTAAATGTGATTTCCACTGAAAAGCCTAAAATATCTTGATGACATAGTTAAAAGTTATCCTTTATATACACTATGTATGTTATAAGTATATAAGCTTTAATAATAAACAGATAAAAAGGGAAGTCAATATTTACAATTTGTTTCATCCTATCATCTTCCAGAATAGTTGCACTTTATTACTTTGTTATCAATTAGAATAAAACAGTCCAACTTGATTTTTACATTTTTAACAATCTCCCGAATACATGTCTTGTTTAGTAATCATCACTGGGTAACATATCAGAGGAAAAACATCTTCTGTCAATGATCTCTTAATGTATTATTTGCAGTTAAATTAATCTTGCTTTCTATTGATACTTAGATTGTGAGAACAATTGTTTTGTTTGAATTCTGCATTCATTTGATCATGCAGACTTTAACCTGGTCAGACTCCAAATCATATTTCAATAGTAACTTATACTGTATATGAAATGTTCTGCATTTTGTGTTACAAATATTTCAAATTTAACCAAGTATCTGAGCTTACAACCTTGTTTTTTTAATTCTGTCTCAACTATACCTCTCATTTGTTGATAATGAAGCCACAAAATTGCTTTTGATCATTCTAAAGAGAGTATCTTGAATGACTTCATTTTTGCTTTCTAAATAAGTGAATCTTGCAAATTATAATGGTTTTGTCAAATTCTTTACCATATTCATGTAATATATATATAATACTGAAGCCAGAGGAGATAAGTCCAGACTTTATCCTTTTGTTAATATGGTTTATAAAAGAGTAATGTGTGGTAAAAATGTAAAAGTGATTCTGAATTACATATTCAAAATTTGGAATTTATCATTAGATGAAGAACCATGGATTTACTAAGGATGGATGTAGGAAAAAGATTCTTAGACATAAAAAACAATACCTTATACCAGAGGTGGTATTCAGCAGGTTCTGACCAGTTCTGGAGAACTGGTAGCAGAAATTTTGAGTAGTTTGGAGAATTGGTAAATACCATCTCTGACTGGCCCCACCCCCATCTATTCTCTGCCTCCCGAGTCCCAGTTGATTGGGAGGAAGTGGGGATTTTATTTATTTATATTTATTTATTTATTTTTCATATTTGTATACCGCCCTACTCCCGAAGGACTCAGGGCGGTGAACAGTCATAAATAAATACAAAGACATATAAAAGTTAAAAACTATTAAAAAAAACAGATTAAATAATTTAGGCTCAAAAAATTAAAACCAAAACATCCAAATTTATCTAAAAGAGATCTAAAACCCGATTTAAAAGCCAATTAAAAGCCAATTTAAAAGGGAGAGTTAGGCCAGACCAGCTTGTTGGAATAGAAACATTTTCAGGGCACGGCGGAAGATGCGTAAGTCTTGGATCCTTCGTAACTCCGGGGGGAGCCCGTTCCAGATGGCAGGTGCCCCCACAGAGAAGGCTCTCCCCCTGGGGGCCGCCAGTCAACATTGTTTGGCCGACGGCACCCCGAGGAGCCCCTCTCTGTGTGAGCGAACTGGTCAGTGAGAGGCTATTGGTGGCAGGAGGCGGTCTCGTAAGTACCCTGGTCCTGAGCCATGGAGCGCTCTAAAGATAGTAACCAAAACCTTGAAGTGCACCCGGAAGACCACCGGGAGCCAGTGTAGCTCGCGCAGGAGGGGGGTCACATGAGAGCGCCACATTGCTCCCGTCACCACCCGCGCGGCCGCATTCTGGACCAGTTGGAGCCTCCGGGTGCTTCTCAAGGGGAGCCCCATGTAGAGAGCATTACAATAATCCAGGCGTGAGGTGACAAGGGCATGAGTGACCGTGCGTAATGAGTCCCGATCCAGAAAGGGACGCAATTGGCGAATCAGGCGAACCTGATAAAATGTCCTCCTGGCCACGGCCGTCATATGCTCTTCTAAAGACAGCCGTGAGTCCAGGAAGACGCCCAAGTTGCGAACCCCATCTGTGGGGGCCAACGGCTCGCCCCCAATAGTCAGAGATGGCGCCAACTGACTATATCGGGACGACGGAAACCACAGCCACTCGGTCTTGGATGGGTTGAGTCTGAGTTTGTTCCTCCCCATCCAGATCCGTACGGCCTCCAGGCATCGGGACATCACCTCGAGGGCATCATTGGGGTGGTCTGGGGTGGAGATGTACAGCTGGGTGTCATCAGCGTACTGATGGTACTTCACCCCAAAACCACGGATGATCTCACCCAGCGGCTTCACATAAATGTTGAATAGAAGGGGCGAGAGGACCGATCCTTGCGGCACCCCACATATAAGGGGCCTCGGGGTCGACCTCTGCCCCCCTGTCAACACAGACTGCGACCGGTCAGAGAGAAAGGAGGAGAACCACTGTAAAACAGTGCCCTCCATCCCCAACCCTTCCAACCAGTGCAGCATGATATCATGATCGATGGTATCAAAAGCCGCTGAGAGGTCTAATAGGATCAGGACAGAGGAGCAACCCCTGTCCCGAGCCCTTCAGAGTATCCTGCAGTATCCTTCCTCTGGAGTGGGGAGGGAATGGAGATTTTACAGTATCCTTTCCCTGCCACGCCCACTAAGCTATGCCACGTCCACCAAGCCACGTTCACAGAACTGGTAGTAAAAAATTTTGAATCCTACCACTGCCTTATACTTACAACTTGGGACTTATAACATAGGTTTAAGATTTATTTTTCTATTCTATGTAACAGAAAGACTGATAACTTTGTTCTTTTCTTCCTTCATTTCTTTCCTGTTTCATTTTGATATGTGTGTGTACTTTCAAAATCCTTTTTAAAGCATATTAAAGGAAAATAAAGAGGGGGTAAGTTTCACAGTTTGGTATGTTTGGTATGGAACTTAATCAACATTGCTTTTACTTTATAGGAATGATTCTAGACTTCTGTTTTCAAATACTCTATTCATGTCATACAGGAAACTTCTGGTAGAAATGATGGTGATAGCTAAGAAGGACTTTCAATGATCCAAAGATGAAATTACAATTTACGTACTAAAACAGCAGTTGTCAATAGCATCCAGTCATTTGTTGTGGGTTGTTTTTTTAGTGGATAATACTTCTGAGATTACAAACAAGATTCTGCATGAAATCTTGAAAGAGAATGCACTGACCAGACCAGTGATCTGATGCAGGATCTCAAATGATACTTTTTTTATATATGTAGGAATGGATGCCCAAGCTATAAGAATAATTAAATCCTGATATCAAATATATGAATGTTTAATAATTTATATGTCCCGTTTGCTATTTTCCCAAGAGTGCCATTATCTCTACAAAGATGTATCTATTCTTTGAGATTTAAGCATAAAATCAATGGGAGCTACCAGTGCACTCAAGCACTGAAAGGAAGGTCTGGTGTGTATAGCAAAGAGAAAAGAGAATAGAAAACTATTGATTATTCCTCTTAATGGGTGAAATTTGATGCTCTGTCATTCTTTAAATCTTCTGCCTTTCATGTCTGGCCATTCTGGCTAATTCTACTTATGAGGAAGAAAAGCTTTTCAATGAAAGATTAATGTTTCATTGTCACTAATTGTGGGCATATCTAACACCAACTCAGTTTTATGGGTGCTGGTAACGCATAAGTTGCAAAGCAATGCATAAGAACTACTGCTCTAAAATGATATCAATGAGAAAGAGAGAGGGGATTATCTCCTTAAAAAATTTAGAGGCAAATCAATGAAATCTGTTTTCAAAACAAATATTTAAAATAAGTCTCTTTAAGTATGTTGAAAAGCTACAGGAGTCACTGAAAACAAATGTAAATATTGGGTCAATAAGTTATTGGATAAACATCAACCCCACCAAGAGAGATTTTTATCTCTTGTTGGTAGTTCCTCAGACAGGGAATTGTTAGATTACAAGTCCCATAGATTCTACCTCAAAATGCTGGATAGGAATTATGGAAGTAAAATCCTAAAAGACTAGAAGGGACCAGCCTCAGGAAATATCTTATGGAAGATACATGGATGTTAACACACAGTCACACCCAGACACTCAGAACCAGGAGTGGGATTCTACTGGTTTGGACCGGTTCGGGCAAATCGGTAGCTCTGATGATCAGCTGGGAGCGAACCGGTTTGCTCCGATGATCAGGTCGGCCCACCCGCCTGTCCCTGCACTTTGCTTATCTTAATCTTTTCAGCTGGTTGGTGCGGCAGAGCGGATTGCCATGCCTCAGCTGTGTTACTCCCAAGTGGTAACATGGAAGGTTAGCATTTGTAAAACTGAGCACGCACGCAAAGCACGTGTGTGCACACAAAGCACGTGATCACCGAACCGGCTGTTAAACCGGCAGCATCCCACCACTGCCCAAAGCCTTATGACCTTGCAAGAAGATGTCTATTATTCCTATGAGATTTTGGAATCTTGCAAGAGTTTGTTTGTTTTTTTTAAAAAAAACCATGAATGGACCATCACATGAACATGTACAATGGTGTCTATAGGGAAGAAAAGATTCAGATCCAGACAGAATCACCACATATTCTATTTGAAAAATGAAGTTATGGTATCAGTGAATTTGAGGACAAGAGTAGGGTTGAGGGATGAAATCCAAATTCCTGAAATTCAATCCCCCATCCAAAATTTTGTGACCTGAGCCAAACTAAATTCTGATTTTCCAGCCTACACTGGACAGACAGGACCAAATTGCTGGGCAAGCTTGTCTTAAAGCTAATCTTCCTAGCTGTTAAATTCATTTCTTCACATTTTTTTTAAAGTTTAAGAAGGGGAAGGGATAAAGGGAATATAGTTCTTCATTCAGTGATGGGGCTCATTAATAAGAACAATGAGTCTACTTACAGAAAGGAAGTACAAGGGCTGACATTGTGTTGTACAAAAAATAATCTTACACTTAACACCAAAAAAACTAAAGAATTTATAATTGACTTCAGGAGGAAGAGAGATGTACATTGACCATTGTACATAAATGGTGAGGAGGTAGAGAGGGTTGGTAGTTTTAAATTTCTGGGCATTTATATCTTGGAGGACCTCTCATGGACTATGAATGCTAACATGCTTGTGAAGAAGACACAGAAGAGGCTGTACTTCCTGAGAATGCTCAGGAAGATAAATCTATCTCAGCATCTACTTCTGTCCTACTATCGCAGCACCATTGAGAGTGTCCTGACATACGGCATTCTTGCATGGTATGGTAGCAGCTCTGTAGCAGACAAAATAGCTCTACAGAGAATCATTAAAACTGCCCAGAATATTATCGGGCTCCAGCTACTAGCCCTGGACGACATCTTCGAATCTCACTGAATGAGGAAGTTGCACAACATTCTCAGAGACTCTTCCCATCCTGCTTACAATCTTTTTCGACTGTTGCCTTCCGGCAGAAGATACAGAACAATTAAAAGTCGGACCACAGATTTTCTGAATAGTTTTTATCCCAGAGTTATAATTGCACTCAACAATGAACTAAAGGGCCACCATCAGTAACAGTATTACTTGGTCTGTTGTGTAGATGTTTGTGTGGTTTAGGGGTGGGGAATAGTGGTGGTGGGAGTGTGTTTGGGGATTGTTATGTGTGTTGGACCTGGTCTTTGGGTGTTAAGTGAATTTCGTTGTATGGGTATACTGTGTATACACGTACAATGACAATAAAGTTATTATTATTATTGAAGGCTTAGAATGAAACTGAATGTTCTTGTAAATTCTTCAAAGCTTTGGAAGGACAAAAATGCTAAAGCCTATTATGTTTAATTTCATTAACCAGTTGAAAAAAACCATCATAGTGGTAACTGCCTAGCAATTGAAAACAAGACATTTTAAATGACGATATTAAAAGTACATGAATGAAATCATATTGTTTTTTTCTTTTAGCATGTACTCATTTTTGTTTATATAGTGTCAGTTGCAAAACGTAAGCTATCTGTAGGTAGGAGTGTTTATACGACCCTTCAACTAGACTGCCATCCAAGATGAAACTTCTCTGACCAAAAGGTTGAGTCTTAAAGAGACCCATTCAGCAGGCTGGGGCTTTTGAATGGAATGTCAACCATTTACAAGAAATGAATTCTATGGCTCATATAACTTGGCATGTCAATTACCTCAAAGGAAGAAGGTCAAGTCGCCTCAGCAGAATGAAATTACTGTTGTCACAAAGGGTCCGTTTGTGTGATATCCATGGATTTAAGCCAAGAATGAATCTGGCTTTACAGAACACCTATCTGTTGTTGTTTTTATTTTTAAAGAAAGGGTTTATGTCTTGGAGATAAATTGGTGATACCAAGCATCACATTTTCTCTTAATTTGTAGTGATGGGAAATTCTCTCTCTTTCTCTCCCAGTTTCTCATATTTGCTGGATTGCACCCTGCAAGCCTACATAAGCAATTTCACCTTTCTGTAGGCATACATTCACACAGAAGTAATTTGTAAATAGAGAGTTCACAGGTGTGAGATGAGTAGAATTTCTATAGTGGTAACCTACGGTTTCCAGAGAATCATTTGGTGCTTCTCTTCTTTATTTATTATTATGCTGTAGACCATTATAGTCCATCTCTACAGCTACAAATAAAATATATGGAAGTAGTTAGGTAATGTGCCTGATTAAAAACGTCACCTGCATTTGAAGAATGTGGCAGATCTCAGAAGGAGCTGTTCTACAATTACTTAATACCAGGCTATCACTATCAGCAGGCCTAAATTAAATTCTTTTTTTTATTATTTTAACCACAGCTACACATAAGAGGTTCTCATATTTTTCATCATGAGTTGTAATTTAGTTAGCATGAGAACTTGTTGAAGGTGGAACTTTAAGGCTGGAGAAATGTTTCCATGAAACATAAGTGGATACTGTGATGTAGAATTAGTTTAGTGTGCCAATTGCTGAACCTCTGAGCTCCTTGCTAGATTTGGGGATGGTTTTTGGTGAGCCTCAGTGGCACAGTGGTTAGAATGCGGTACTGCAGGCTACTTCTGCTGACTGCCGGCTGCCTGCAATTTGGCAGTTCAAACCTCACCACGCTCAAGGTTGACTCAGTCTTCCATCCTTCTGAGGTAGGTAACATGAGGACCCAAATTGTTGGGGGAAATGTGCTGACTCTGTAAACCGCTTAAAGAGGGCTGTAAAGCACTGTGAAGCAGTATATAAGTCTAAGTGCTATTGCTATCATCTCTGCACAAGCAATATAAAGCGGTATATAAGACTAAGTACTATTGCTATTTTCACCAAAATGAGAATGGGAAAGAACGTTTGGAAAGTCTTATAAGACTGACAAACTATATTTCATAGACAAGATGGGGGAAAATCTGACATGGTGAATAAGCCCTATCTCATAGCAATAGCAATAGCAACCCGCCCCGCCCGCATGCAATCCCATCCTATATCACTGTGTTTTTGATGACGTACACATGAGTGGACGGCGCGGGTGAACAAATTGCTCTGTTTTGTGATGCCACATGTGCTCATTTCCGGTGCTGGGAGAACCGGTTGCCACAGTATGTGAATCCCTCCTCTGCCAGGAAGGCACTGAAAACGTATCTATTCATCCACCTAGGGATGGATAATGGGTGAAGATTTTTCTGGTATGGTCTTTCTGGAGGCATATATTCTGTTTCTTTTAATTGTTCTACCTTTTTTTTTTTAAATTATGCATTCATTTGGAATCTGGCATTCTTGAAATCTAGGCAAATGCATATATAAATCATTTTAAAACAGCTGCCTTGGAGTGAGGATTACTAACTACACATAAGAAAGGATAAGCATTTGCTGCAAGCAAACAGCAGAAATGTATTTTGCATTCCGCATTCAAAATGCTTCGGCTTATTGGCAGATGGCCCAGAACCCTTCAAAGATAAATACACGGAGGATTCTAGTTACTTGCTGACACTGCCTTGTCAATCTGGAAGACATCAAATTCCTTTGTCTGATTTTGGTTTGAACTGAGGAAAATATATTAATGACAAATAGATGAGATGGTTCAGAACACTGGGAATTCACAGGAAGGCTTAATATTTCAGCGTGTAACTTGTTCTATTGTCACAGCGTGTGTTGGAAAAATACTACACTGTGATATTCCTTTATTTTTCTAACCCTTGTTTTTAAAAGCATAACCCAGTGGTGGCAGCAAATTTGTTTAACCTGTAAATCTCTCATAGTGTGCCAAACTTATATCAAGAGTGCCCCAACTGGCTCCATTATTCCTTGAATAGCATTCTGTGTGCTGTGGCATAATATAATCTACAGAAGGAAAGTGTGTTTCTCGAAGGATGCACAAATCTTTACGAGTGAAAATTAAAAGTTGATGCATTCAAATCCTACTGATTTGAGTGTACATTTAATCACATGTACACTTTCCCTTTCTGAAAGCATCCTTTCCTTATAAGTAGGCTTGTTCTTACAATCAGAAGTTGGAAGAAAACTTAGAGGTCTTCCAGTCAGGGGTGGGTTCTACTTACCTTTACTACTGGTTTGTAAGGGGGCCGCGCGCATGCGCAGACGTCATTTTGATGATGTCAGGGTCAGTGGGCGGAGCCTCCCGCCGGTTTTACTATGGGTTCTATAGAACCGGTGCGAACCAGGGGCAACCCACCACTGCTTCCAGTCCAACCCCCTGCACAAGCAGGAGGCTCTGGACAAATGTCTGTCCAATCTCTTCTTAAAAATCTCCAGTAATGGAGCACCCACAACTTATGGAGGCAACCTGTTCCATTGGTTAATTGTTCTCACTGTCAGGTGTACAATGGTACAATCATAGGTACCATTCAGGGGTGGGATTCAGCCGGTTCGTAACAGTTTGAGCAAACCAGTAGTTGTGACCTGTGGGTGCCCCCCCCAGAGCTATGCCATACTATTTAGCTGTGTTTTTAAGTTGCGTGCATGCGTGCAAGCATGCACGCAAGCAAATCGCATACACAGAAGACCATGCACATGAGCAAAGCGAGCGTGCCCCCACGCAAGCTCACATTTTCGGTGCTGGGGCGAACCGGTTGTTACCTCTGGTACCATTTCATTTCATTTCACCTCAGTTCTCCAATGCATTCTAATTGGTATCTGAAAGGATAAACTGCTTCTGTTGACAGCACTTCGCTTAAGATACAGATATCAAACCTGTGGCGTCACGTTGACGTCACGTGATGTTTCATGACGTTTTTCCCATTTGTGGAACGGGTGGGCGTGGCCTGCTCGTGATGCATCCAGCCCACGGGCCGCCAGTTTGACACCCCTGATTTAAGACAATCTGAATATTATTCTTCTGATGTTTGACCTATAATGATTCATTTTCATACATGTGTTATATGAGATGATCATACTGTTTTCTGATGCCTTCATCCGAACCCTTTGTACATCTTTTGATTTGATTTTTAAATCTTGATTTTTTTAAAAAAAAATCTCATCAAAGGTTCACAATCCCTACTTTCCTTTGCTTATGTCTCCCTGTTGGTTCTTTGTGGTGATATGAAAAACAACCAATACAACAGATTTGTTTTGACTACTATGTCAACATTGTTCATCCCCTTTCTCAATCCAGGAACATGTTGTATAGCTGGTGATATTTTTCTAGCCTGGAAAAGTCAGACTGCCACACTGTGTGACTTACATATGTCTCAAAAATCCCTCAGAGGCAACTACTTATCATACTGAATGCATGAATAAGCTTCAGTTTGATAGAAACACGAGGAGAGACCTATTTACTCGGAATGACCTTAAATCTCCAGGGCCAAATGAAATGCACTGTAAGGTAGGAAAGGAGCTAGTTGATGGTCACGCTAAACCCTTATATATTATCTTTGGGGAAATCTGAGAGAACTGGGAAAGTGCCAGATGACTGAAGGAGAGCTAATATTGTTGCTATCTTTTTTTTTTAAAGGAGAAAATAAGTGTCTAGGGAACTGCAGACCATGTTGGTCTGAAAATTCTCAAGCATTGTATAAAGAGACAGACTTGTAAGCATTTGTTCTTACATTTGTTCTTATTTGTTCAATATTATTAAATAATAAAGAACGTTATTATTTGTTCTCTAAGAAGAGGGGGTCAACCTATTTTCCAAAGCACCTGGAAGGCAAGACAAGAAGCAATGGATGGAAACTAATCAAGGAGAGAAGCAATCTGGAATTAAGGAGAAATATCCTAACAGTAAGAAGAATTAACCAGTTGAACAGCTTGTCTTTAGAAGTTGTGGGTGGTCCATCACTGGAGGCTTTTAAGAAGAGACTGGGCAGGTATAGGGTCTTCTTGGAATACTGCATTCAGTTTTGGTTGCCACGATGTAAAAAAAAATGTGGAGACTCTAGAAAGAGTGCAGAGAAGAGCAACAAAGATGATTAGGGGACTGGAGGCTAAAACATATGAAGAACGGTTGCAGGAACTGGGTATGTCTAGTTTAATGAAAAGAAGGACTAGGGGAGACATGATAGCAGTGTTCCAATATCTCAGGGGCCACCACAAAGACGAGGAAAACTAACTATTCTCCAAAGCACCTGAGGGTAGGACAAGAAGCAATGGGTGGAAATTAATCAAAGACAGGAGCAACTTAGAACTAAGGAGAAATTTCCTGACAGTTAGAACAATTAATCAGTGGAATGACTTGCCTCCAGAAGTTGTGAATGCTCCAACACTGAAAGATTTTAAGAAGAGACTGGATAACCATTTGTCTGAAGTGATGTAGGGTTTCCTGCCTGAGCAGGGGGTTGGACTAGAAGACCTCCAAGGTCCCTTCCAACTCTGTTATTCTATTCTATTCTATTCTATTCTATTCTATTCTATTCTATTCTATTCTATTCTATTCTATTCTATTCTATTCTATTCTATTTGCTCCCGGCAGAATATTTTTTTTTAAAGTTTGCTCAACTGACTAAAATGTCCTCTGAGGTATCCAGCTGCCTTGGGCTCCTTTAATAAAATCTGGACATCGCTAACCATTTTCCCAGAGAACAAATGCTTTAAGGTTTTATGTTAAAGCCAGTTGCTGTGTATAAGACATGGATGCCCTAATTACCAGCAGTATATCTACCTACTCTTGTCCTCTGGAACCATCTTAATTATCTCGCTGCGGTATAAGAGGGAGATAATCACTTTTTTCAAAAATAAAAAATCACACTATGCTTAGAAGAACAGCTGGCACCAGCACCTGTAAGAGCAGGTGGCTTTTATAGGCTGCAAACATCTCTCCTATGTTCATTATTGTACACTGGTTGTTAAGAATTTTAATTCTCACCGAATGAAGTATGGACTTATTATGCACAGTCGCTAAAATTTTACAACGTTCCTCCAAGGATTTTAACCATGTCAGTCACAAAATCAATATTGTATCGAACAGATTACTCTTGCCTTGCATCCATCCAACCATTTTTGAATGGTTTTGAACCTACATCTAAACTCTAGCAAGATAAAGGAGATAGTGCTGGATTTCCGGAAGCACAGAGAGAAACCTGCCCCACTGTATATTGAGGTGGGCCGTCTGGCGAGCGTTTCCTCTTTTAAATTCTTGGGAGTGCTCATTAGTCAAGACCTCACCTGGAAAAACAACACGTCCCTGGTGGTTAGTAAGGCTCATCAGAGACTTCATTTCCTTAGAGTTCTGAGGAAAAATCAGGTGGAACAACGGCTGATGACTTCTTTCTATCGGTCCATGATAGAAAGTGTCCTTACCTACTGCATAACAATACGATATGCTGGTTTAACAGCTGCGGACAGGAAGGCACTACAGAGTGTGATTAATTCGGCACAAGAAACCATTGGCTGCCCTCAAACACCACTGGATGACATCGCCAGGTCTCGCTATTTCAGCAGAGTAAGGAAGATACTTGGGGATGATTCACACCCTGGCCAGTGTCTCTTTTCACTTTTACCATCAGGCAGAAGACCCTGAAGTATAGCCAGTCAGACAAATAGGTTTAAAAACAGCTCCTACCCACTGGCTGTCAGATTCCTAAACACAATCACAATCACTCCATGTACATATGGAAATGTATGACTAGTTTTTCCCCCAATTACTTGTATAAGGATTATTCTCTATACTATTCATGTTGTCTTGTATTTTTGTTATGGATTGCACAAGTAGAGGCTAAACCAGTGGTGGGTTTCAAATTTTTTTACTACTGGTTCTGTGGGCGTGGCATGCCTTGGTGGGCGTGGCTTGGGCATGGAAGGGGAAGGATATTGTAAAATCTCCATTCCCATCCCACTCCAGGGGAAGGATACTGTAAAACCTCCATTCCCTCCCCACTCCAGGGGAAGGATACTGCAAAATCCCCATTTTCTCCCGATCAGCTGGACTTGGGAGGCAGAGAATAGATGGGGGGCGGGGCCAGTCAGAATTTTTACTACCGGTTCTCCAAACTACTCAAAATTTCCGCTATTGGTTCTCCAGAACTGATCAGAACCTGCTGAAACCCACCTCTGGGCTAAACCAATTTCATTGTTTACATGATGTTCAATGACAATAAAGGCTATTATTATTGGTTAATCTTTAGTGAGATTCACAGCCTTTGAGGCTGGTTAATAGCTCAGCAGCTCGAGTCCTAACCAAGGACGTAGGAACTGTTAAGGTATCGTCAGAGGATGTAAGCTGTTCCGAGTAAGGTGGTTTTTTGTAGAGTCAAAATATTCAAGTCCGGCAAATTTAGAATTTCTAAATAGCGGGGTAGCCCTTTGGGTATTGCTCCAAGGGCTCCAATTACAATTGGGACAACACATGATTTCTTTTTCCACAGTCGCTCAACTTCAATATGCAAGTCCCGGTACTTTGTGATTTTTTCTTGCTGCTTATCTTCAATCCGTGCATCACCAGGTATCTATTATCATCATCATCATCATCATCATCATCATCATCATCATCATCATCATTATTTGCTTCTTACCTTTCGACTTCCTCTCATAGAAACTTCTGCCTCGAGGGGGGGCGCTCTCTGTGTACAGGTGATCCAGATCTTCTTGCCACGTATCTGGATTAAAGTGCTTGAGCAATTCCTCCACAGTATCGAACCCAGCAACCGTTTCATCTAGGGCTTCCACAGTAAGAGTGGGGTCAGTCACTGATGGAGAGCGGTAGGAAATGCCCTAAGAATGACATATAGGGCAGCGTGTTTTGAGCATTATGTAGAAAAGAACAAAGAGATCAAAACAAGTCTTTCCAGATTTAATAACAGCAATGAATTATTACAAGGCTGGAACTAAACATTACTGAAAGTAACCTTTGTGTTCCCTACCATGTTTTCCCCAAAATAAGACCGGTTCTTATATTAATTTTTGCTCCAAAAGACGCATTATGGCTTATTTTTGGGTTAGGTCTTATTTTGGGAAAAATACAGTACTAAATGCCTCCATCTGCTGACGATCTTAACTGGGGCTTATTTTTGGGGTAGGGCTTATATTACGAGCATCCTGAAAAATCATGCTAGGGCTTATTTTCCAGTTGGGTCTTATTTTCGGGGAAACAGGGTAGGTATATGTCTTCGTAAGCAAAAACGTATACATAATAATGTACACATAATTGTATGGGACTGAAGTGTTCAAAGGAGGCACGATGGCTCAGTGGTTAAAGAATGTTGTTCTTGTCAGCTGGAAAGTTGGCAGCCCGGCATCAAATGATGGTGTGAGCTTCCATTACTTGCCCCTGCTCCTGCCCATTTAGCAGCTCGTAAGCATGAAAATGCGAGTAGATAAATAGGTACCACTTCGGTGGAAGTGTAATAGTGTTCTGTGCAGTTTGATGTATAGACATACTGGCCACATGACCACAGAAAGGGTCTTTGGACAAGGTTGACTCCCTCAGCTAAGAAATGGAGATGAACGCTGGCCCCCAGAATTGGACTCAACTGGAAAAGGGAAACCTTTACCTTTTAAAGTGTACAGAGAATGGTTCTTGTTCTTTTCAATTTTAGTGAGAAGCTATGAGATGAAATTTGACTTACATTTTCTTGAAGCAAATCACGGTTCTTAAATAAAGCACATTCTTGTTAAGATATATACTTTGCTTGAAATACAGTAAACGCCAGTCTAGCTTCTCCTCCGTCTGTGCAGAGGAAGTCTAAATCTCTCAGCTGAATGCACAGAGGCTGGGAAGATCAAGGGGCAGGGCAGTGATTCATGAAGGTAAACAATAAGGATGACCAACCTGTGATCTGCATAAAAGTCTCAGCATCCCAAGATTATGTTTATAGAATCTTGTGATAAAAGCAATAGTAATAACACTTAGACTTATATAACTGCTTTACAGTGCTTTTACAGCCCTCTTTAAGCGGTTTACAGAGTCAGCCTACTGCCCCTAACAATTTGGGTCCTCATTTTATCCACCTCAGGAGGATGGAGGGCTGAGTCAACCTTGAGCCTGGTGAGATTTGAACTGCCAAATTGCAGGCAGCCGGCAGTCAGCAAAAATAGCCTGCAGTACTGCACTCTAACCACTGTGCCACCACAGCTCATAAAAGGGACCTAATCTAGCCAGGGTTTTTTTGGGGTTTATTTTTTATTGAAAAGTTAAGTGACAGGGAAGCATGAGGCCTCTTAATGGCAACTGCTACACCCACATGCTTAATCTCTCGAAGGAACTGATTCCGACCACAAAACAATTTTAGAGTTTGTCATGTTTGAGCAATTTGCCTCCCAGTAGTCTCTTGCTATTCTTCACACTCCCAGCCCTAAAAGAAGTTTAAAATGTTCTGTTCCACCCTGTTCCGACAGCATGTTACCAGATAGCTTCCTATGACTCACTAAAAAGTGGGGAGGTTAGACCCCAAACATTGTCCATCAGTGAAGTAAGAGGCAGGTCCTAATATCTAAATACACTTTTCATAGTTATTGCAACTGTTTTTTGTTTATTGGGTTTTGCTTAGGTCTTGGTAATGAAGAAAATAAAATCAGAATAGCACCTCTATAAAAAAGAGGAAAAATAATGAAGAAGAGGAGGAATGAAAAAAAAGGAGCTTTTCAATTCTATTACAATTTAGTTACAATCATCATCTTCTTTTAATGACCCCATAATCCCTTGCAGGATGGAGTCTGGGCAACTGAATGGAGCTGAGTGTTTACTGGCCGGATGCCCTTCCTGTTGCCAATGCGGAGTTATATTCAGCAGATATATTCTCATCATGCCCAGAGAGAGAAATATCTGCCTCTACCTAGGATGGAACTCACAGCCTCTTGATTGTGAGGCGAGGACACCACCTCTAAACCACCACACCACTCTCTAGTATTTAGTTACTAGACATGTTACTAGACATGACCTGTAGGAAATGGGAGATCACTCGAACTTTACCGAAAGGTGGGCTTTGAAGAACTTATAGGAGAAACGGTCTTCTGGAAACATTCTCAAGAATAATTCTAAGCATAAGAATCAGTAAGGAAAAAGGATACAATTGTCAGAAGGTCAAGAAGAATCTAACATAGGTGCATCAAATGGAGTGAATGTCCAAGACACATGTTTTGCAAGGATTAAAAAAAAAATAAGAACAAGCCAAGAGGAATTTTAAGGAAAAGTTAAGTTAGATGTGAAATAGACTGTTGGAATTGGAATTGTAAAGAGGCAAGTTTTATGTTCATGAGGCACAACGTGCCTGATTTTTATTGCTGCAATCTAGAGAGAGGTGAGATGAGTTGAGATAATGGACCAGAGAGAAATTTGAAGACATCAAGGTGAGCAAAGAACAGTATCACTAGGATTACTTTCCTTTGGAACAAAATCCTGACATTTGTAAAAAATAGATTTTCAAAACACAATGTCCATACAGAAAAAAGAAGCTTTATTTTCTGGATAGAGGAGTGAGGTGGGGACAAGTCAAGAGAATAATCTCATACTCTAAAACAATTAGATAGCAGATTCTCAAGAAAATCTAATTGCTAAGGATAAACTAAACAAGTTTGACTTTTTTATTTTATTTTTTATTTTTTTTTGTTGAGAGTATGAACAGTTTTAAGGGGAAAATATTTAAAGGTGCCCTATGACTTAAACACTGCATCTCAAGGATAAAACAAAGAATTATTATTTAACAGACCAAGATTAAGACTTGCTTAATCTTATAAATCTCATTCTTTCCATTCAACAACTGATTGTTGCTTGGGAAGAAATACTAGTGGCTCATTTTAAACAAATGTCAAAAGAAAATGATGTTTTGTTAGTTACCCAGTGTATAAATGAACTCTAATGTTGGCATTAGAAAGTAATTTTAAAAGAAACCACTGCAGTTTGCTCAATAAATGAACAGATTAAGTGTACATTCCTGAAGATAGCTTGCAGGGATGTTCATGCTTTTGGAAATGATTCAGAAAGAGTGTTTCAAACGGCAGAGGAGAACAAATTGCAGCATCTCTTTAAACTCACTGTGTCTTTTTTCCCCCCCAGACGTTTTCAATATGGCTGATTTAAAGAGTTGACTCCTTAAATCAATGGTGTTTGTTTTCAGGCTGAACTCTGAGGAACGCATTGCATTCTGCTGCATTGCAGGCTTTCTATGTTCTTCTGAATCATTTTTGAATCATGGCAAGCTTTAATTCTTGCACAGATTATTGATGCCCACTATTGTTCTGTAATAACATCCATGCCAGTAACAAATGATTTCCTGAGCATCCTTAATAATGAAAATTTGGACATGAAACTATATTTTCCTTGTGTCTTAGAGGTAAGTAAGAAGATTCATTTGAGCACCCACAGCAAATACACAGGAGTTTATCCAGATTAGTCTATTTATCCATCTACCCAGACTTAAACTTTTGTAGCTTTCCCTAGTCTCAAGATGGTTTCCATGGTGTGTCAGAATTTGGGGAACTACAGTTCTGAAGATATTATCTGAAGATGAAGTTATTCTACCGCATAGCTCCCAGCAACTGGTAAGATCCCACAGAGTTGGTCTCCTCCGGGTCCCGTCAGTGAAACAATGCCGGCTGGTGGGCCCGCAGGGGAGGGCCTTCTCTGTGGCTGCCCCAGCTCTCTGGAACCAGTTACCTCCTAAGGTCCGGACCATCCCCACCCTATTGGCCTTCCAAAAAGCGGTGAAGACCTGGCTTTTCCAGCAGGCCTGGGGCTGTTGATCTTGCTCTTGTGATCCAGCGAGATCTGGCCATGAATGGTGTGAATGAGTTTTAATGTTTTTAATGTTTTTAATTTTTAAATGTTTTTTATAATGATTTTAAATGCATTGTGAGCCGCCCTGAGTCTTCAGAGAGGGGCGGCATACAAATTGAATTAATAAATAAATAATAAATAAATAAGATGGGTGCCAAATTTGGAAAGGCCTGATTTATTCTGAATAGCACTGATTCCCTACATCATCTGATATGGAGGGGTGGCCAATACCTTTTACTTATCTGTTAAACTGGGATTGCTAAAAGTAGTATCTTGGATTTTCTTCATGTAAAGCCATCTCATGTAAAGCCATGGTGGCGCAGTGGTTAGAATGCAGTACTGCAAGCTACTTCTGCTGCCTGCCGACTGCCTGCAATTTGGCAGTTCGAATCTCACCAGGCTCAAGGTTGACTCAGCCTTCCATCCTTCTGAGGTGAGTAAAATGAGGACCCAAATTGTTGGGGGCAATAAGCTGACTCTGTAAACCGCTTAGAGAGGGCTGTAAAGCACTGTAAAGCAGTATATAAGTCTAAGTGCTATTGCTGTTGCTATTGTTGTCCTATCACACTCTGTACTGCTGTTTCCAAGGGGCCCAAATCAAATATTTAATATCTATTCTGAATAGTCAGGATATTGCCAGATAAAACTTTGGATTGAATTGGTGGAGAAATTGATGATTGACCGATTCATTGAAAAATATAAGATGGATTTCATTGCTATCAACAAACCCCAAAGCAGTATTAGTAGTGGAAACAGCTCTTCTAGTAACACTGCCAGCATTATAGAGATCTGTTTGATACATCACATTAATTGCTTAACACTGGTTTGCTGAACAAGCTGTAATCATTTCATTTCTCATAATGCACTAAGCCAAAATAAAACAAATTATACAATAGCTTAGTGGAATGCTTAAATCCAATTTATCTCCCTGCTGTGGTTCTCAATTGATTTTCAGTTACTTCCTCCTCTTTTTTAAAAAAATAGATTAACAATTATTTACCAAGACCGGGCTTGTGACTGATTCCCAGTTGGTTTCAGATGCAACAGGCTGAAGATCATCCTGAAGACCAAAGAGAAACACATATACACAGACAACAACAACAACAACAACAAAAATAATGTCAGGGGGTATTTTCTCTTTTCTTTTCTGAAAGCATCAGTTACACAGCTGATCCATCCTTCATATCCCTTTACTCTTCCTCACTCTTAGTTTGTATTAGGAATAAACCCTGGCATTTTATCTTCTAGTAAGTCACAACTAGACAATATGCCTCGTTTTTATACAAAAAGAAAAAGAGTGCATAAATATCTGCATTACTATTAATCCCATCATTCCCACCACCCATCTCCTTCCACTTATGACTGTATGACTGTAACTTTGTTGCTTGTATCCTTACGATTTATATTGATATTGTTTCCTGATTGCTTATTTGTACCCTATGACTATCATTAAGTGTTGTACCTTATAATTCTTGAAGAACTTATCTTTTCTTTTATGTACACTGAGAGCATATGCACCAAGACAAATTCCTTGTGTGTCCAATCACACTTGGCCAATAAAGAATTCTATTCTATCTATTCTATTCTATCTAAATGCAACTAGCTCTTTAAAAAGGGCTAATAATTTTGAGCAGAAAATTTATGTGGCTTGCCTTAGAGGATTGCACCAAAATAGAAAAGTCTATATTTGTTGTCTTTGTTTCTCTGACAGGAGCCACTGCCTAACAGCAGCTGCACTTACTGCATCTGGATGCATTAAGCTATTATTAAAAACACAGGAGCAGCTCCACAGACAAAAGAGAAAAAATAACATTTTCTCTGACTAAGGCAAAAAAATAGGCAGAGGTGTTTCCGGTGCTTGAGACAGAACATCCAAATAGCACCTCACGGGGATGCCCAAATGGCTAAGCCAATTGAGTGGAAACAGACATAAATTAAAAGTAGACAAAAGAACTCTGAATATGCCTGACAATGGAAGGAGGAAGATTACGGTGGTGGAAAAGGAGCAGGCAATCTAAGAGGAGAAAAAAAAAAGGAGGGGGGAAATCAAAAGAGAAAGAAATCAGATGAAATCAAAGAACAAAGAAGGAAGAAAAGGAAACAGCGTTAGTTCTATTTTCAAAAGCCACAGCTTCTGTAAAATCCAAAGGTAGAATTTATATTGCAACCCATTTTCTTACCTAGCAGCAAACGGATCCATTACATATCCATAAGTGTTAGGTTAATAGTTGTTTTCTTTCAATCGGCTAGCGAAGTATTGAAGTTGATTTCTTTTCCTTTCACATCAAATATTGGCAATTCACACAATTCTCCCACTGCTTTATTATCGTAATATAGAACAGTGTTTCCTAACCTCAGCAATTTTAAGATATGGGGACTCCAACTCCTGGAATTTCCCAGGATTTTTTTGAATCCTATAATCCAGGGGTGAAATGTAAAATTTGTTACTACCGGTTCTGTGGGCGTGGCTTAGTGGTGGTGGTGGTAATGTGATTGGGTGGGCGTGGCCAACTTTTTTTTTTTAACTTTTCAAAGCATTTTTTCTAATGCTTTGAAAAGCCTCTGCCGATCAGGCAACTCAGCTGGGATCGTCAGAGACTTTTCAAAGCATTTTTTTTACCACCTCTTCAGCCAAGAAGTTGCAGAAAAAAATGCTTTGAAAAGCCTCTGATGATTCCAGCTGAGTCGCGCGATCATCAGAGACTTTTTTTTTTTTTACTTTTAAAAGCATTTTTTGGTCAGAAGAGGTTGTAGAAAAAATGCTTTTAAAAGTAAAAAAAAAAGCCTCTGATGATCGTGCGGCTCAGCTGGGCATGGGGGGGGGGCAGGGATTTTTGCTACCGGTTCTCCGAATCACCCGCCACCATCGCTACCGGATCGGGTGATCTGGTCCGAACCGGGAACATTTCACCCCTGCTATAATCCCTTATGTAATCTCAAATGATGTTGTCCTATGTAGCATCACAGAAAACTGTTATCCTTATACCATAGTCTACTCTATGCATAGAACCAATTGGAGTGCTTTTTTCCCCCTTGGCCCCATGCTGAGAAGTTATGAAATATATATTCCCACCCCGCCCCCAGACACTGCCTCTTCCCAATGTTGCACTTGAACTGGCCCTTAAATATCCAGAAGTCCCATTGCCCCCCCCAGAGAGTGTAGCTTCTGCCTACACAGCACAGTGGCGATAAATAAACAAGTCCCTTTGCAATCATCATTGTTGCCTTGAACACCAATGTTGCCATGGTACCATGCAACTACACAACACTTTCATCATTTGGAGCAAAAGCAGATCTGCCATTTGGGTCCATTTCTGCCTTCATCTGATAATGTCCTTTTCTTTTAAAAATAATCCTAAATTAAAATGAATTGGAATGCGTATTTTAAATATACTTTGGGAATATTTTTAAATTAATTGTCTCAAATTCACAGAATGAAGGAAGAGATGGAGAGGAGATGATTGATGATAGATAGACAGAAAGATAGAGAGATAGAGACAGACAGACAGACAAACAGATTGTGACTGTCCTTGTGATAGATACATAGATGATAGCTAGCTAGCTAGATGATGATGAAAGAAAGAGAAAGAAAGAAAGAAAGAAAGGAGAAAGAAAGAAAGAAAGAATGAAAGAAAGAAAGAAAGAAAGAAAGAAAGAAGCTGTCAACTTGTGAGATACACAGATGATAGCTAGTTATCCCACCCACCAGCCAGATAGATAGGTAGGTAGGTACTGTGTTTTCCCGAAAATAAGATCCTGTCTTATATTTTTTGAACCCCGAAATAAGCACTTGGCCTTATTTTTGGGGAGGGCTTATTTTCGGGAGGGAGGCTTATTTGCGCTCAAAAGCCTGAGGCTTTTTTTCGGGGGGGGGAGGCTTTTGAGCTGCATGCGCTCAAAAGCCTGATTGGGCTTATTATCAGGGGATGTCTTATTTTTGGGGAAACAGGGTAGGTAGGTAGGTAGGTAGAGACAGACAGACAGACAGATAGAGATGGCCCATTTATAACAAATGGATAGTTAGACAGATAGGCAGGTAGCATTACACAGAATGAAAATATTTGGCCAATATGAAAGCCAGTATATACCCAGTATATACTTTGGCTTGGCTTATTAATTGGAAAACTGTTGTTCCTGGCTAAACATACCCCTCCTAAAAAAAAGTTCTTGCATATTTCTTTTGGGGAAAAAAATCATACAAACCCAAAGCTTCACGATAATTCTACTTTTGAAAAAAAAAAAAAGGAAGTTGGAGAAATGGGGTGGAAAAACTACTAAGTTATTTTTGAGCTGCTTAATGGGAAATAAATGTGGGATTTTTCCCACATTCCCTCTACCTGATGCTGCACCTTAAATATCCAGGAGCCACACATGCTCAGAGCTGTTGAGGAAACTGGCTGCCAATGTACATTACTAGCTATAATTCCTTTAATTAGTGATGACTATGTTACAAGTAATATGAAATGATGTACTGGATATCTATTAATTCTCCCTGCCATAGTTACTTGTTGTAATAGGAAGGAGAGTATGATATTCCAAAATCTTATCAAAAATATATGAAAGTTTTCAGCCGCAATTAGAATCAAGGACAGCCTGAGCTTGTTTTTCTATTTATGGAAAGCAAATTGTGTTAAAGAGTAAAGGAAACTAATTCTTCTTATTAAAGAGAAGATTCCTTCTACACAAAAGGTTAGACGGTCACAGAGAAAGATTCAATTCTAAGGTTTTTTGTTTTGTTTTGTTTTGTATCAGAAAACATTTGACTTCCAATTCTTCATTAGCTATTTCTTCTTCATAAGACAATTCTGCAAGCTGGACTGGAAAAAAAAGAAAGAAATGTTGCACCAGGAAATAAAAAGGTGTTTGACCTCGGGGGAGGCGGGGGGAGGGGGGCGTAGCCAGGGTGGGCATGGCCAACTTGCTATCACTTGTGTCGGGGATGCCTGTGGTGGCCCGAGCACTCTTCCAGAGAAAATGGGTTCCTGAGCTCTGTTTTCAGCTGTGACAACCTCCTGCAACCCTCTGCCAGCAAAAATGGAGTTTGGGAGGGTTGCGGGCATCCCTCCCAAGTTCTGTTTTTGCTGGTAGAGTCCCCACGGGTTGGTCCTTTGCTGTTTCCAGGGCAGTCCTACGGGCCAGATCTAAGCACCCTGCAGGCCGGATCCGGGTCCGGGGCCTTGAGTTTGATACCCTTGTTGTACAGGAATTCAAGGATTCCTTAATTCAAAGGGTTGACTGGCAAACTTGATATATACAGAACATTTGTCAGAGTCTACTTTGGAGATGATAGCAGCATGATAATTCTTGTCACTGCCCTCGTCACCTTCTCTCTACTATTACATTTTCAATGGTCATCTGACCATATGATGATTGGATGATGATACCCTGTTCCATGGTCTGACATGGAATTTTTGTCAAAAGGAGATAAAAGATGATGATGGGGTGTAAGGGCTGGCAATTGCTTTGTAGAATTTGAGTTGGAGTCGAAACTCAACTTCCGTGATTGCTAAGTCTTAATTTGGCCTAGTGCAGTGATGGCGAACCTTTTCGGCACTGAGTGCTGAAAAGGTCACACAGAAATGTTGCGTGCATGCTTGTCAGGGCCACACTCCAGAAAAGCCAAACTTCCAGGTTCTAGTGCGCATGTGCGCCCAATGATCAACAGTTTTCAGCACTGCTGTGTGTGCGAAAGGATCGCGCTCTGAAAAAGCCGAACTCCTTGTATCTGGTGCACATGCACACCCGACAATCAGCTGGCCGGCGTTCATGCTCACACCTGTTTTTTGGCACTGCCGTGCACGTGAAGGATAGCTGATCGTCACATGTGCTTGCACACCAGAAACCTAGAAGACAAACAGGCAAGGCTGCGTGTGCTGGGCGACATGGCTTCATGTGCCACTTTGGGCACGCGTGCCATAGGTTCGCCATCATGGGCCTACTAATATATTTGTAAACAATTTTCTTTTTGCCCATTCATCTTCAGGGCAGATTAAAGGGAGACAAGAAAGCCAACACAGCAAAATATTGAAGGCATGTGTGGGAATGAGGAAAGACCACAAACCAGTGCTACAACTATCTTTCTATCAGCCATATATCTGATACTGAACAGACACAAAGAAACACCTTTTATAATGGCTGGATTCTGATAGTAAACGTGTCCTCCTTCAATTGCTGGCTTTTATAACATCATCCACCTAAGATTAGACTGTCCCTTTCATAAAGACGCAGTTGTCTGAATGAATGAGGAGTTTGCCTGCGTCTACAATAGTTCCTGCCTATTTACCTCAAAACTATTTCCCTCATTCTCTATCATTGAGCTACCTTCCTCGAGGTTTAATATCGTGGTGAATAATTGTATTCTTAATATTGTGATTTTTTTTTAAAAAAATATTATTTTCCCCTATGACAAAATATTACTTATTTCTGAGACAATGGAAGCCATGTTATTCTTGTAGCTAGTGTTTTATGGGTTATGATTTCAAGAGAAGCTGTAATTATTCAGGCTCTTTTTCTCTTTATAGAAAGAGCATGAATAAGCTATTTGTGTTATTGGTAATTATAAGCAGCATAAAGCATAAAATTGCAGCTGTGGAGGAGAGTATTGAAGTATTGTGTGTTTTACCACAGAAGTCATATATATGTCTATCAGAAAGGGAGGAAAGGAAATTGGGGTTGTGAATCTGAGGGCCTCCTCTTTGTGTGTTCTTCAACTCTCTCGCCCCTCCCCCCCAGGTGTCAACAATTTATTTATTTATTTAACAATAAGATGACAATGGAAGAAAAACACTTTAAGGGGGAAAAAAAGGTAGAGGGATTAGCAAGATATGTTTTTTTTACTTTCAGGGTAGTCAAACTGGTGGCCCCTGGGTCAGATGCATCACATGCAGGCCACACCCACCCCAGCTTAGCAAAGAGAAAAATTAATGTAATTAAAATGTCTTATTTTTATACTTTCTTTAAGAAAAATATGTATATGTATGACCAATTCTGTATAAGAGAATGTACATTTACATTATGTGTATAAGAAATAAAAAAAATTCTAAAAATAAAGAGAGAAAACGTCGCCAAACATCACATGACACCCACGTGATGCCGCGGGTTTGACACCTGTGCTTTAGACATAGCCACTTCCTGCTCTAAGCACAGCTCTTTTTCTCTTTGTCTGTGCCATATATGACACTGCTACATCTCGATATATCAAGAGTTTAGCAACTTTTTGATAATCTAAGGGGCCCATAGCAGTGCTGGGTTCCAACTGGTGTTACCACCGGTTCTCTTCGCGCATGAGCTCTGTGCACTTCGCGCAAGCGCATTAGATTTCTGCCCAGCTGAGGTGCAGCAATCCACTCTGCCGTGCCTATCAGCTGGGCTAAAAAACGACAAAGAAAGGTAGGTATAATGCGGGGGCGGACGGGAGGGCCAAACCCACAGTCATAGAGAACCGGTTTGCTGATGTCACATCATCACCATTACCGGCTCACCTAAACTGGGCCAAACTGGGAGCAACTCACCACTGGCCCATAGGGTGATGTTGATGTTTTTCAGAGAGCCGTGCGGGTGAGGGCAAACCTCTTTACCAGTAGTGAAATGTAAAATTTGTTACTACCGATTCTGTGGGCGTGGCTTGGTGGGGGGGTAATGTGACTGGGTGGGCGTGGCCAACTTTTTTTTTTTACTTTTAAAAACATTTTTTCTACAACCTTAAGAGGTTGCAGAAAAAAATGCTTTTAAAAGCCTCTGACGATCAGGCAACTCAGCTGGGATCGTCAGAGGCTTTTAAAAGTATTTTTTTCTACAACCCATTCCACCAAAGAGGTTGCAGAAAAATATGCTTGTAAAAATCTCTGATGTTCAGGCAACTCAGCTGGGATCGTCAGAGGCTTTTAAAAGCATTTTTTTCTACAACCTCTTTGGCGGATGAGGTTGTAGAAAAAATGCTTTTAAAAGCCTCTGACGATCCCAGCTGAGCCGCACGATCATCAGAGGCTTTTATTTATTTATTTTTACTTTTAAAAGCATTTTTTTTGGCTGAAGAGGTTGTAGAAAAAATTCTTTAAAAAAAAAAAGCCTCTGATGATTGCGCAGCTCAACTGGGCATGGGGGGGGGGTCGGGCAGAGATTTTTGCTATCAGTTCTCCGAACCATCCACCGCCATCATTACCGGATTGGTGATCCAGTCCGAACCGGGAGCATTTCACCCCTGCTCTTTACCCTTTTTAGCACCGAGTTCACTCATTTGAAACTTTACAATCCACTTGTGCAAATTGCAATGCACCATAATTGTGCATTCCCTGCCTCAAATGGACTGGAAGCTTGGCCACTGAATTTCTCTGGCATTCGCTGGTAGGACATCAGAAAGGGTTTGGAGAGTTGCTGATGGCCATGGGATGGTAGATTGCCCTGGTTCTATATAGGGACCTCAGCACCCAGAGCAGTGGTAAAATGCACTTCCCTTCGCTACTGGTTTGGAAATGTGAGCACGCGTGCCTCTTTTGCGCATGCACAGAGCCTTCTGCGCATGTGCAGAGGGTCAAAAACAGGACATAATGATGTCCCCGTGGGTGGGTGGAGCCTCCCACTGCCAGCCCTACCGGTTCACGCGAGCCGGATAGATCTGGCCAGATTTTACCACGGACCCAGAGGCTCTGCACTTTTGCCATATGCAATGGTTGTTTAATTGAACTGTGGAGCACTGTTCAATAGTCTTTAGCTTGGGTTGACAGCAGTATCTGATCAGCTGATTCTAAAATAGATAAATATACTTGAACCTGTTTAAAACCTTAATGGGAAATAACTAGCAAAAACACAAAGACTATTGGTTAAACCAGGGAATGGATAAATATCTCAGGAAAAGGCAAATCTCTGTAGGGTGATAAAAAATACTATTTATCTTGTTTTGAATGTCTTCTGTAGGTAGTCTCTCTGTAGATAACAACAGTCAAGTTCATATTGAGGATCTTTCCCTTTTGTTTTGCCTTTCAAATCCCCTGGATCTGCCTCCCCGCCTCCTTATCCCTAGATAGCGGAGGTGAAGATTTTAATCTCATCCTTAATAGAAAATTCAGTCCCCTTGAGAGAATGCTTTGTTCTTTCCTAATGATAGACAGCTTTGGGAGTCAGAACCTGCCTTGAGTAAAAACTGCAAACCCCCTCCACACACACACAACTCTACACCCTACCAAATGCTTCCGTAGCCTCTCCTGTATGCAGCAGAGCAGAAATGTGACTCTTTGGGCTTAACAGGAGGCTAACGATTGTGATGTGAAAGAAGAATGATGTGATGTGTCATTTTTATGTCAGCTTTTTGCTCGGTTGGAGGAAATTAAAGGATGGCATGTTTGAAGCGGTGCAGTAACGAAGCGCTTTCAGAATTGTGTGTCTGAAGCGAAGGTATACACCATTTTCTTTCTCAAGATTCAGATTTTTTGTGGGAATAAGAAGATGCTCAACTCATGGGCTGGAAATGTTTCTGCGGTAAACAATTTTAAAAATCTGTCTGTCCCAGATATTTATTTATTTATCTATCTTAAAAAAGAAGGGAGGGTACTGAAATCATTTGGGCCAGTGGTTCTCAGTCTGTGGTCTGCAGACCCCTGGGGGCTGCAAATATTGTCACAGGGTGTTGTGACCCAGGCCCACGTAGTTGATATTAAATGCAAAACAGTTCCAAAAAACAAACAGATTTTATTTAAAAAGCTGAGAATTAACTCATTCTCAGCGTATTCTAAATGAAATGAAAGCAAAGTCCTTAAAATACCAGTCTTTAGTTTATCTCTGACCTTGGGATAATTAGGCAAACTGCCAAAGGCTTTTCTTGGCAACAGCTCAGGAACAGAAGAAATAACTACAGCCAAACAAGAAGCAATTCTCTCAACGGTTGTTTTCCGGCAAAGAGGCCAAGAGCCGTTGCTGGCCTTTTAAGCCTTATGGGAGGGGCCAATCATCTCTTGGCCTTACTCCCGAGTTGTCCTCTCTGCTTTAGCTGCTCTTGCCTTCTGGCAGCTCTTCTCATACATGCACTACGAACAGGCTCCTTCTGTTCCTCTGCCTCTCTACTGGTCCGCTGCTGGCGGACCACAATACAGGGAACCCATGAAGGCTTGAAGAAATGTTATGCTTTAAATTTTGAGTTAAGTCTTGGGGGCAGAGCTGGGTTGCACATATTCTTACCACTGGTTCGCCTCACACATGCACGCTTGCTTCACACACATGCCTTCCATGCATGCGCCCAGCCTTCTGTGCATGTACTGCTCCCGTGTGCACCTTCTGCGCATGCACCCGGCCTCAAAAACGTGGCTAAATAGGACACTATTACACCAGGGCTGGGGCGGGCGGGGCCGAACTGCAGCCGCCACTACCGGTTTGCCTGAACCAGTCCAAACTGGCTGAAGACCACCACTGCTTGGGGGGGGGGAGCCCACAAAAGGTATTTAAAGGGGGTCTGCCTGGAAGAAAAGGTTGAAAACCATTGATGTAAGCAATGGAGCATTCTCTTTCAAGTTCCCTTTAAAAAAATGAATATATTTACCGCATCGGCCTATGCACTTTTTCTAAGTGCCACTAACTTCTTTAGGGATCACTCCCAGTTAGTGGGAGTGTTAGTGTTGCAGATCAAAATGTCATTTTGCATTTAAAACAATGAATGCATTTCCTATGCAAATGTCAACAATTAATCAGCTGATGAACTGATTAAGATTTCTGGCATTACTCTGACAGGCTTGTTTATTATTAGTAGCAATGGCTGAATTCCCAAATGTCTTTCAGCTCATCTTAAAGGCTTATGCAATTACTATACTACCCAATATGCAGCCAATTATTTATTTAACAAGCTAATCCTTATTGACAAGTTCTAAAATTCTCACAAAATGCCCCTTCTGTTTCTGGAGTGCCCCTTCTACTGCTTTCGATTGTTTAAGAAAAATAATTTGAAGACCTCTTAGGTTCACGCTTCCATCCTCACGCTTCTTTTGATACTTTTTTTTAGTTATCTTAACCGTAGTTCAAACAAGTTTGAATGGGATGAGGAAAAAAGCAAATTGGAAGTTCTTTGCAATCTTCTTGTCAGTCTAGTCATAACTGCGGAATCTAGTATTTTTCTCACCCTCTCATCTTTTTATTCCTTTTTGTCTTATCTCCATCTGCTTTCCACTTTTAAAAGAAAAAGCAGCAATTCATTTTTTTCCCTTGGGTTTTTCTTCTTCTTCTTACTTTCTGCTTTGACTTCTGAAATATGCTGGGCACCAGGAAGAGAGATTGTTCATTGCTTACACAACACAATCAAGTCAATTAAAAACCTGATATAAGACTTTCTTTCTTGTTGACCGTTACGTAAGCTGAGCATAGGTGTTTTTTGAATCTTGGTAAATATCTTGATTCGCTGATTGATTAATTGACTGACTGTGTGCCATTAAGTCATTCTTGACTCTTAGTGATCGCACAGATAGATTTTCTCCATGATAATCTGTCCTTAACCTAGTCCTTCAAGTCTTCCAACTGTGCATCCACAGGAGGGATGGGATTCAGCCAGTTTGGACAGATTTGGGTGAACCAGATGTTAATTTTAATCTGGTTCGCCGAACTGGTAGTTACAAGGCCTGGCTGACCCCACCCACCCCTCCCCTCCCAAGAGTCTCTATATGGCCTGTTTTGGATGTGAGGTAAGTGCAGGGACTGTGTGGAGGCTCTGGGAGGGCGAAAAATGGGCCTACCAGAAGTACTGGAAGTCCGGAAATGGGCCCATTTCTGGCCTCCAGAGGGCCTCTGTAACTTAGGGGAGGCAGTTTTCGGCCTCCTGGAGACTCGAGGAAAGCCTCTGGAACCTCAAGAGGGTGAAAACGCCTCCCCACTATGGTGCAGAAGGCTGAGTAGGCCACACCCCCATAGGCACGCCCCCCAGCAACTGGGCAGTGAACCGGTTGTTACATTTTTCAATCCCATCCCTGATCCACAGCTACTGTAACTAGGTCCATCCCCCTTGCTTCTGGTCATCTTCCTCTTCTCTTTCCTTCCATCTTTCCCAACATTAGAACCTTCTCCAGACTTCACACAATGTGTCTGAAATAGGATAATTTCAGCCTGGTCATTTGTGCCTTGAGTGAAAACTCTGCTTGATTTATTTGATGATATATTGTTTTGTTTTCTTGACTATCTGCACTATTCTCAGAAGTCTTCTTCAATACCAAGTCTGAAAGCATCAATACACTTCCTATCCAGCTTCCTTAACATTGAACTTTCACTTCCAAGGAATGTCACAGTGAATTACATGATGGCTTGCAGAATTTGGATCTTTGTAAGCATAACTTATATTTTTGAAGACCTTCATGGCTGCTTTACCAAATGCTAGTCAGCAGCATAAAGCAATTAAACAGGCAGAACAATTAATCAGTAGAACAGCTTGCCTCCAGAAGTTGTCGATGCTCCAACACTGGAGATTTTTAAGAAGAGATTGGAAAGCCATTTGTTTGAAATGGTATACAGCAGGGGAGGGTCAAACTCAGATCGTCATGGCAGCATCTCGTGACGTATCGTGACTTTTCCCTCCTTCGCTAAACTGGGTGTGGCCAGCACGTGACGAATCCGGCCCACAAGAGGGAGTTTGATTGCCCTGGTATAGACTTTCCTGCTTGAGCAGGGGGTCGGACTATTTGACCTCCAAAGTCCCTTCCAACTCTCTTATTCTATTACTCTGCATATTTCTTGACTGCTGGTTTAGTTACTATTGATGGATAAATATTATAAAATTTGGGAATGCAGCCACTGACTGGGTTCAGGCATTCCATTAAGCTATATCATAGCCTGTTCGCTCCTGGCTTTCTGTGTTGCGTAAACTATGTGAGTCTAGACAATTGTGGCTCATTTAAGAAATCATGGTTAAATTAGAATATTGACTTAGTTCAGCATTGAAAGTAATTAATGTCGAGGGCTTTCTCTCTTTCTTAGTTCTATTTGCAGAATTGGAAAGGGGACAGAAAACTCCTAACTGCCTGGAGATCTTAGCAGTGAATAGAAGTAAAATTCTCCTTCTCCTTCTCATCCTCCTCCTCTCCCCCTCCTCCTCCTGCTGCTGTCTTCTTCATTTTTATTTTTAAAAGGTGGATTGAAAATGTTTTTTGTTTTTATAACTCAGTATGCAAAGTGGTCTTGGATGGGCTGTTGTGGCCCGCCAACGGCCTGCGCGGATCGTGGCTGATCCCGACGACGAGGAGGCTGGTGTGGGGTCGCACCAGCAGCCTACGCAGCCGGCGCTCATGTCGGACAGTGAGGAGGCCGAAGAGGATGTGGTGGCAGAGGCAGAGACTCAGCCAGGGCCTTCAGAACCTCCACAGGCTCCTTCAAGTGGAGAGAGCGAACTGGAGGAGCCTCTCCTCAATGCTCAAGCACGCTGGGCTGCCAAAAGGCAGGAGTGGCTATTCAGGAGGAGAAGGTCTCCTCGAGAGTAAGGTTTGAGGATAATTGGCCACTCCCTTAGCCCATTTAAGTCGCACACAGTTAGTAATTTCTTGCTGGAAACAACATGTAATTATTACAGAGCATTTTGGAGAGTGAGTGTCTTATCGTATCTTGTTTTCTGGGCTGGTTGCCAATCTTTGCCAGACTTTGTTTATTCTTGGTACGTTATAACTTTGATAAGGACCGTTGGTGTGTGTCACAATCCTTGGGAATCCAGAGCTGGGGCAGAACATTGGCGCTTTTTGGAACTTTTGTTCTAGATGCTTCATTCCAACTAATGTTGTCTTCTGGGTGAACAGGCAGCGTAATCTACAGCATTATTGTATGTATCCAGTTATTTATCTGTTTTGTTCCTTCAATCAATAAACTAGAAAAATCACAGGCCAAGCTCTGTTTGCTTGGCATAACCTTTCCTAACACATGCATTCCAGATCGGAGCTATGAAACAAGATTGATTTGAAGAAGGAAAGGTAATTTTGGAGTGCAACTTTTCATAGACGTTGCATTTTCTTTTAGGCTTTCTTGCAATCCTAAAATCAAATGGGATTGCTGCTCCTATACCAGCCTCCCTGCTATGTGGCAGCTTCCCTGATTGGCGGTTCAGTTTCCCAGACTTTTTTAGATGTGGAATCAGAGACAGGGGTGTCAAACTCAATTTCATTGAGGGCCTCATCAGGTTTGTGTTTGACCTCGGGGTGGGTGTGACCAGGGTGGGCATGGCCAGCATGATGTCACTTGTGTTGGGGGAGCACCTATGGTAGCCCGAGTGCTCTGCCAGTGAAAAAGGGCTCCTGAGCTCTGTTTTGAGCTGCGACGGCCTCCTACAACTCTCTGCCAATGAAAACGGAGCTCGGGTGGGCACATGTGGCCCTTGTGAGTTCCCTTTTCAGCTGGGATGGCTTCCTGCAACCCTCTGGCAGCAAAAATGGAGCTCAGCAGGGTCGGTCCTTCACTATTTCCAGGTGGGCCTGTGGGCCAGATCTAAGCACCCCGTGGGCTGGATCTGGCCCTTGGGCCTTGAGTTTGACACCCCTGGTCTAGGAGTTTATGGACACCATGGCAATCAAGGATCTGATGAAGATGTGGGGGCACAATATAGTTGAAAAGTTGGGGGGAGAAAACATCCTGGAAGAAAGCAAAGGCAAGCTACTCCTGTTATTATCAAGATAACCACATGTTTGACTCTAAAGAATTGCATTGAGGTTGTAGGAGATTTTACTTTGGACCTTGTCATGGAGTCTTTAGGATTCCCTTTCAATAGATCTTTCTTTTGTTTTCTTCTTGTTACATTTTTTTTTAGTGTAAAAGCAAACCCACCTTTTCTAGACATTCATTAGTAACACCGTGCAAAGCTTTGAAAAAAGTTTTTGATTTGGCAAAGCTTTGATCACCCCACCCCACTGAAACAGATATACATATCAAAGTGTGGGAATTTGCTTCGAAGGGCAAAACTGAATCAAGACGTTTTCAAAGCACTTTGCAGACGGATGGCTTTTCTATTACTTCTAGATTGTTATACACCTTATTAGAATTATGAGATGAGTACAAAAATTCAGACCACAGGAAGCAAAAAAGAGTGATATTTTCCTATACCTTTTTACTGCCTTCTACCATCTGTTATGGTCTGCCAGCAGCCTGCAGAGCTGGCAGCAGAGTTGGACCATGAGGAGGCTGGGGAGGAACATGGGTCAGTGCTAGAGTATGGGGAAGACTCGGATGAAGGCTCTGCATCAGAGGCAGAGATGGGGCCAGGACCATCTGGGAGTTATGCGCAGACTCCGGAGCCTCCAGAGTCAGACATCAGAGAGGCAGAGGAACAGGAGGATCCTGTTCCTAGTGTGCACAGGCACAGAGCTGCCAGAAGGCAAGAACAGTTAAAACAAAAGGATGACTCGGGAGTAAGGCCTGGAGATGATTGGCCCCTCCCATAAGGCTTTAAAGGGGAGCAAAGGCACATGGGCCCTTTGCAGGAAAGCAACGTTGTTAATTCTGTTCCCAGTTGACATCTCTGTTTGATTCTGGATTCTGTGTGGCTTTGCCAAGTAGGTCTTTGGTAGCGTGTCAAGGGAGATAAAGGTTGGTGATTATCCTGAAGGACTTCTCCCGAATGACTTTTTGCAACTAATTGGGACTCAGCTGTGAATGAACGTAATTCACAGCTGTTGCAATAAAAGAGGTTTTTGGGACTACTCATGTGTTTTAATGACTCAGGAAACCTAGATCACAACAGCATCGTACGGATCTTTGCTGTGCAGGATCTGGCAATCTTAAACAGTACACAAGTTGCATTTTCAATGTCATGTTGAATGAAGGACCCAGTGGAATTGGGGATGCTAAGTGGTGGGATGGATTCTCTGGCCCTGAAATGGGTAGCCAGCCACTCCATTTAAAAGCTCATTAACTCTTTGCCTTATGCGAGTCTTCGGAGTGATAAGTCAACATTATGCAGTGATACACCTCATTGCAGATAGCCGTAAGTCTTAACTTTGCTCTCTTATGTTAATGAAATGTTCTCTTCTGCTCACCCAGTCAACATTATTAGGGGCTCAACTCAGGGGTGGGCTTCAAAAATTTTAGCAAGGGGTTCTCTGCCTGGTTGCTGGATGGGTGTGGCCATGGTGGGCGTGGCCTAGTTGGCCTCCTGTACCACGGTGGCAGGGGGCTTTGCCCTCCTCAAGCTCCGGAGGCTTTCCTCAAGCCTCCAGGAGGGGGAAAATGGCCTCCCCAGGCTCCGGAGGCTCTCTGGAGGAACTTCAGAATAGCATTTTTGTGGGAGTATTTTATACTTTGCTGGCTTGCCTTTCAGCATTGCACACAAATGCCTAGGAAATGTGTGATATATTAAGCATTTCATACTTTGACATCCCACTGAGTCGCAGTTGTGCAGTGGTTATGGAGGGGTGGCCAATACCTTTTACTTATCTGTTAAACTGGGATTGCTAAAGGTAATATCTTGGATTTTCTTCATTGTAAAGCCATCTCATGTAAAGTCACAGTGACGCAGTGGTTAAAATGCACTACTGCAGGCTACTTCTGCTGACTGCCGGCTGCCTGCTACTTGACAGTTCAAATCCCACCAGGCTCAAGGTTGACTCAGCCTTCCATCCTTCTGAGGTGGGTAAAATGAGGACCCAGATTGTTGGGAGCAATAGGTTGACTCTGTAAACTGCTCTAAAGCACTATAAAGCAGTATATAAGTCTAAGTGCTATTGCTAGTGCTATTTTTGGCATTCTATAGATTTCCGCAGCATTCTATAAAATGCCTAATTTCACACATTGAGAGTAACAAGCTACATTAGCAGAATCTTGCGAGTCTGAAGGTACAAACGTTCCACTGCTACTTTTAATAAGTTGATCCACCAGGGTGATTCCTTCCTAAGTTTCTTCCTCTGATTGTTAAACCACTGGGGGCTCCTGCCTCTCATGTCTGATTGTTTCCTAGGCAACATCTCTTTCCCTCATCCCCCAAAGTCATCCACACAGGCCTCTAGAAACATCTGGGAAAGATTTAAATCTCCTGACCACAAATGGATGGATGCTGGGTTAATACTTCCTGCCTTCAAAGTAGAGGAAAAAAATAACCACCAAGCCATAGCTTTGATTTCACCAATTCTTTCCTGAGAGGAAGGGTTCAAATTTGCAAAGTAACTGCCAACTCTTTTAATCTCAGAAATCAGTGATGGGAGCCAGTACATTAAGTTCAGCCCATAAAGACATTTGTCATTTGTCAAGCCAAACCTTCCAGGCCAGAAAAGCTAGGAATAATCACAAGCTTATTTTTTTATTTTTTAAAAAGCATTTTGAATGGGACTGTGTTTATATTCTAATAGGTTATTTTCTGTGTTGGTTCAGTTGATTGCTTTCTAAGATATTTGCAATATTTTGCATGATGACAGTTTGAAGGCTCTCGTATTGTCCTTTCATCATGCCTGCAAAGAAATACTGGAGGTTTTTTTTTTTTTAAATGTTATGGTAAAACATTTGGAGGTGTTCTAATAAAATTTGCCAGGGATAATTAATAATGCTACTGTACTTTCAGAAGTGTCTATAGATAGTACTTAGCAATAGCAATAGCACTAAGACTTATATACTGCTTCACGGTGCTTTACACTGCTCTCTCTTGAAATGGTTTACAGAGTCAGTATATTGCCCCCAACAATCTGGGTCCTCATTTTACTGACCTTGGAAGGATGGAAGTCTGAATCAACCTTGAGCGGATCAGGATCAAACTTCTAGCAATGGGCAGAGTTAATCTGCAGTACTTCCCCCATGGCGGCCCCTATTTTCATTCCGTTCTTCCAAAAATGGAAAACCTTCAGACATTTTAATATGGGCAAATCTTTGTTTCAAATTGGATCTGGTGGCCCTCCAGTCACAAATCTGAACTGAATCATTTTCAGATTTTGAATCACCAACTTAAATCAGTGCCAATTTAAATTTTGTTGTGGGGAAAATCGGAGGAAGTTCTGTTGGTTATGTTCACTGCCTGGAGTTATTTGTTAAAATAATAAAGGTGGGGTATCAACCAACAAAAAGGAGTCCCTGTGGATTTTACTCCACTAGTCATTGCCAACTATAGGGGGCAGCGCTCATCACTGTTTCAAGGCCATTGAACCAGCACTGTCCAAAGACATTTCTGTGGTCTTGTGGCTAACATGACATAATGGAACACTGTTGCCTTCCCACCAAAGTGGTACCTACTTATCTACTCACATTTTTTTTTTTATTTGATTTATATGCCGCCCTTCTCCGGAGACTCAGGGCGGCTTACAGTGCATTAAGCAATAGCCTTCATACTTTTGTATATTTATACAAAGTCAGCTTATTGCCCCCACAAACTGGGTCCTCAATTTACCTACCTTAGAAAGGATGGAAGGCTGAGTCAACCTTGAGCCTGGCGAGATTCGATCTTACTTTAATTGCAGACAGCTGGTGTTAAATTACAGTGCTTCTGTCTGTTGAGCTAAACCAGAGCTAAACCAAAACATTTGCATGTTTTTAAACTGCTAGGTTGTCAGGTAGCTGGAGCAAGGAACAGGAGCTCACCCCATCACATGGTGCTCAGGTCTTGAATCTGAGCTGCCGGCTTTACAGCCAACAAACCCAGCATCTTAACTCCGGAGCCACTGTGCTGCCCATAAACAAACAAACAAACAAACAAACAAATAAATGGCAGCTAAAATGAAATATTCCTTAGTGGCTTTTGAGCTAGACTTTTCCTTTCCTTCTCAGTGCAGTGTCGCTTGATTAATTAGATTCTGGTTAATTACATTTTGTACTTGGGCTCCTAATTGTTGTTTTATAGCATATTTGGGTTTAATTGGCGTTCACTGCATTGCAGAGATGTGCACTCAAAGGAGGGCTAAGCAAGGATATTGGATTTTTCTATAACACTTTGATACCTAAGTGCACATTTGTTCAATTGCATGGTGGGAGGAAGGGAAAGCCAGGTGCTACCATGTGCTATTAAGCATCTCTCTATGTGCAAGATCTTTTGGCTGTGGGCAGAACATGAACTTGTCTTACTGAATTTACTTGAAGATTCATTGACTTTTTAGAAGCTCTGTGGATTCCATTTAATTTCGCAGTAAACATATAAGAGAAATGTCATGTTTCACAGGGAGAACAGAAGTTAAAGCTATTTATTTAACTCCCTTCTCCTGAAGGAGACTGGATTGCCGTTCGGAAAGAAGGTGGAGAGTTAGGGTATGTGTTTGCGTAATCTCCAAATTAAAGAAGAAGGAAAAGTCTTTATAAACTTTCTCAGAAGATAATAACGCGGCATATCTGAGAGGCCTTTCTCTGTCTCTGAAGATTAAAAGCATGGTCTTTTGCCAGATTCATTGTTTACCAGTGGGATCAAAAGATGCTGATTGAATGGGAAGCAGAAAAGAATACTGCGGACTGTTTTAAACTGACTTTAGCATAATAGTCTGAAAGGGAATACATGAGGGTGGTTTCTTTCCTTCCATTAATTGTGAAACATTGATTTCTCATATTTTTTGCATGAAAGAAAAAAAAAGATCTTTAAAGGATATAAAGGTTTATTTTGAAAAAAAAAACGCAATTCTTTCTGAAGTAATTTAGTCAGTTAAGCTATTATTTAGCTAGTAGAATTTAGTTAGTAATTGATATAGAACAAGGGTGTTAAACTCAAGGCCCGGGGGCCCCAGATCTGGCCTGTGAGGTACTTAGATCTGGCCCGCAGGGCCACCCTGAAAACAGTGAAGGACCGGCCCACGGTACTTCTGCCAGCAAAAACCGGTTCCTGAGCTCCGTTTTCAGCTGCCACGGCCTCCTGCAACCCTCTGCCACTGAAAACGGAGGTCAGTGTGCTGCCCTCCTGAGCTCCATTTTCACTGGCAGAGGGTTTCAGGAGGCCATGGAAGCCAAAAACGGACCTCGGGAGCCTCTTTTTGCTGGCAGAGCGCTCGGGCCATCACAGACGCCCCTGACAGGAGTGACATCGAGCTGGCCATTCCCCCTGGCCACACCCCCTGTCCCACCGAGGTCCTCAATGAAATCAAGTTTGATACCCTTGATATAGAAGATAATGATGAACCATTGCCCCATGGCATTGGCCTTCCCCACTCATCCTGGCAGAAAAGCCCTCTTTTTGATCCTGCCAGCCAAGCAATTTTGACTAGTAAGATCAAGAAGAGGCCTTTTCTTCCATGGACCCTACCTGCTGGAACACCTTAGCTCCTGAGGTGAGATCAGCCTCTACCCTTCAGACTTTCTGGAAGAGCCCTAAAACCTAACTCTGGCAGTTTGCATGGGGGGGGGGGGTCCAATGGGGGCCCACTATGCTGGAGGTGGCTGAATAAATGAGAGACAATTATTGATCCCTGTACCATCTGTGCTTTTTTAAAAAAAAACTTTTTATTTAATTGCTGTTAATCTTAATTTTAATACTTTTTTTTTGTATTTATGCTTTTATACCACTGTAAGCCTCCTGAGTCATGTGAGATATAGTGGGATAGTGAGATTGATGGCATTTAAAATAAATAAATAAATAAATAAATAAATAAATAAATAAATAAATAAATAAATAAATAAATAAATAAATAAATAGTTGGTGTTTCAAATTCCAAGATTATGAGGTATTGGACTTTTTAGCACTTGGGTCAAGTTTAAATATTGTAATTCCCCGCCTATTTACTAGGAATGTAAACCTCACTAAATTCAATGGGATGTGAGTTATGTTGAACATAACAAGTTGTCATCTACAACTTTTTCCCCATCAAAGGTTTATTCATCATCACATACAAATTTGTAAAAGTCTGTTGAACTCTAAAGAGAGCCCATCCCATCCAAGGATACACGCTGAATAATCTGTTGGGCCATTTTCACAGCACAGAACTTGGCGATTCCAAAAGTTATGTGATACTTCACAGCCAAGAAAAGAGCAGAATAATATACTATCCCTACCTAATCAATGTATTGCAAATTTTAAAGTCCTCCTATTGGCTACATAAAAGGTTTCACTAGAAAGAGCACAATATTTTAAAGATATTTTCTGCAATTATTTTATTTGAAATTTAATCCACACAGAAATTCTAGCCATCAAAGTAATCACACACGATAGAACATTCATTTTATATGCATATCCAAGTCAAAAGTCAATGTTATAAACTGGCACATGAATCATTCAGTGATGATTGAGACATTTGACTAGGTCATCCAAAATCTAGTATCTGCATGTTTATATAACAGGCTAAGCTTGGTCAGTGTTAGTTTTTCTGTGATTTAGGAGGTTGTATGACCCCAGCCTGACCAATTAGATGATTACTCAATTTGCTTTGCAAATCCAGAAAATTTGTTATTCCAGTAACTAAAGATTGTGTGTTGTGCAAACCCAACTAATGTACAAAATCAAAGGATAGTACTGTCAGGAAATACTGTTTAACCTTGTGTCGGAAAAAGCATTCATTTGTTTCTCCCTTTTGCATTTTAAACGGGAGTGTCAGTTAAGCAGCGACAGAATAAAAATAGTGCATCTATATATTTCCTTGTTTATGATCATCAAAGGGGTTGGGTGCATGAATAAGCACTTTCTACACCTTTAATCTCTTTCTAAATGCATCTGGCGGATGTGCCTGAACCAGCACTGAGGGGGCACTGCAAGCCCAATGAACTTCGTCTAAGAGAAGAAAGGAGACAAATTTTATTTGCTCGTAATTGTGAAAGAGATAAATTGCCTGCAAGGCACCGGATTATTATCCACTGTCTTGTTAATACCAGCCAGTCTCTGTGTGTTCAAACAAGAAATGCAGTTCTCAGGGAATTATTGTTTATTTAGATGCTCAGATGAGCCGGCTTTCAGTCTACCCTTTACTTAACAAAAATAGCTAATAATTTCAGGAATAGCTGAAACCATGTTCCACTAAATATGTGGAAAAAGGTGTAGAGCCCCATGTAGAGAGCATTACAGTAGTCCAGGCGGGAAGTGATGAGGGCATAAGTGACCATGCATAAGGAATCCCGATCCAGAAAGGGACGCAACTGGTGGATCAGGCGAACCTGATAGAAAGTCCTCCTGGCCACGGCCATCAAATGCTCTTCTAAAGACAGCTGTGAATCCAGGAGGACACCCAAGTTGCGAGCCCTCTCCGTGGGGGCCAACAACTCGCCCCCAATAGTCAGTGATGGCATCAACTGACTATATCGGGACGCCGGAAACCACAGCCACTCGATCTTGGATGGGTTGAGCCTGAGTCTGTTTCTCCCCATCCAGATCTGCACAGCCTCCAGGCACCGGGACATCACTTCAAGGGCATCATTGGGGTAGTCCCAATATTAAATATATTAAAATTATATTAACTAATATAATTTTAGTTAAATACAAATGAATTCCAATCAAGTCAACTTTTTCTCCTATTTCCCAACATACCAATCAAAAAAGTAGTTATAATTTCAATCTAAATGGATGCATGTGAGTTATAAAGGAATCTATCTATTTTCCCCAATCTGCTGTCCTCTAAATGGGCTGAATTAGAACTTGCATTATCCTTAGCCAGCATGATCAATAGTTCTATAGTCTCGAAACGATAAGATTTAGGGTCCAATTCATCTAAAAGTCAGCAACTGAGGAAGTCTGCCCTAATCTTAACTGGCAGTAGCTTTCTGGCTCCTAGGACAAATCTTGGCCATCACCTAAATACATCCTGGTTCTTTTTCTTAAGGAGAAAGGCCTTGAAATGAATTTAGAGACCTTCTCCCTACATGTGTCTTGCACTTCCCATTTGACCACATTGATTTGTTGTGCAAATAAAAATAATTGGGTAACTCAGTAAAGGGACATCAAACAAATATTTGTTCAGCTGCTTGGTTTCAGCTGCAGTGCATTTAGAAGAACTGATTGGACAGTTTTGCAAATGAAGAACTATTTGCTGTAAAGTAGGAAGGCCTATTGTGGGCCTTGTGATGTCAGCGGGTACCTAAGGTAAGAAGCAATGGATGGAACTGTATGTATAATTTTAATTAGAATGGAGATTTCAATGCAGTTCTTTCACATAAGAACTAAAAACAATGAATATTGATTCATATTGAAGGAGAGACAGAGTATAGATCTTTAAATGGCAGAAGACAGCATGAGTAATAGGAAGGCATTAAAGGATGGGAAAAATATAAGCTCACAATGAAGAAAAATTTTCCTGTCAGACAGATTTTTCTTTGAGATGATCTCTCTGAAGGAATGATAGAAGGTCTATTTATTCAGGCCTTTAAAACAAGACCAGACGGAAAAGAACAATACAATGAAAGAGATGTCTGTCTTGAGAGATTCTTTAATGAGATATCCTAATAGCCTTTTCCTTTACTCTCAGTGTCTGCATTCCTTTCTAATGGTTACAGCCGTGGAATAATAAAACAGAAAGAAATGGTCGATTCTGGTACTTGTGTGATATATAAAACATTGCTAGTATTTGACTTAACCCTACAAATAACTCCCTGGGGTTACTAGTATCCACTACAAAAATTACCTGAAGATTTATTTGTAAATAAACATGGACACTTGCATTTTCCAATCCTAGAATAATTTTTTGTGATCATGGATCAGTTGCATTTAAAACTGTGTTTGCCCGGAAATATTTTAATGAAAAGCAATACTTCTATGTATAAAAGCATAATGTATCCATAATAGCTAGCCAATTTGTAAATCATCCCATTAGTAATGATTAAAAGTAATGAATAACCACTGAAAATACATAAAAACAGAGCCAGCTCTACCATTAAGTACAGAGAAGCAATTTACTTATTTCTTTAATCAATGTATACCTGGGAAAGTCCTTAAAATTGCTTACAAAATTAAAAAAAAAAACCTAAAAGCTTAGAATATAAATTAAAAACATAAAGCAAAATTACCACTAAAACCAGTTAACAAAAACCTGATGAATGAGATGGTTCTTCTGACTTGCTTAATGCTAGAAAAAATTGAACTAAATATAATTGATGGAGGATTGTGTTCCATAGCTGGGATCAGTACAGGAGAAAGATGGAGCTCTCAGGAGAGAGCAAAAGGCAGGAGGAAGGCCTGAAGTACTTCCTGAAATTTTATAAGAATTTGCTTTGCTGAAAGATTGTATAGTTCTTTTTTCTTTTAAACATATTTTTCATTGTTTTTAAGTGCATTTACTATTTGACTCTGAAAATGATTTGCACAAGATGATTAGGATTTGTCTTCCATGAAGATTTATAAATCTAATGGAAATCAGATATCAACTCTAATAATTTAACCTACTTTCATGAAAAAAAATATTTTAATATAGTAATTTGGAATTAAAAGTAAATGCGATAAATATGTCCAATTAAATTGGCAGTGCTTGCAAACCTATACATGGTTGAATGACACAAAAGCTCTCAGACTATATTCAAGAGATATTTTCCATTTCATATCAGAAACTAATTTACATTACAATATAGTAAGCTAAATTCTGAGCTTCAAAATATTTTCTGATTATCTGATCAGAAAATCAAAACCACACGTGGCCCTCCAAAGCTCCGCTTTCACTGTCAGAGGGTTGGAAGAGGCCATGATAGCCGAAAACGGAGCTCGGGAGCCCATTTTCGCTGGCAGAGAGCTCGGGCCACCACAGGTGCCCTTGACAGGAGTGACGAGTTGCCCATGTCTACCCTGGCCACACCCACTCCTCTCCCCCCCCCATGATCAAACACAGTCTTGATGCAGCCCTCAACGAAATAGAGTTTGACACTCCTGGTTTAGACAATCTTCTGCAATTGTAATAGTGAGGGAGGTGACCTCCCTCACTATTTAATTTTGAACTTTGCATCTGAGGTGAAAATAAAAAGGTTTGCCCATCATCAAAATCTCTGTTTGGGCATCAGGAATTAGATCGAATGTACAGGTTGTGGACCTTCTTCAAATGAGTGAAACAACTCGAGTTTTCTAACTGTTAAATTACTGTGCATGCTGCTAAGGACTTTCCAATTTACAAAACTTCCCATGTGACCAAATGTTTTACCACCCTGCATTTAAATGTTTAAAAACCTACCCATTTGACCTGATGATTTTTAATATTTATTTTTCAACTGGGTATATACTTAGGGCAGACTTCTTGAAAATCAATGGGAAGTCAGCTAGTCATCAACAAACTGGAGTTTGATTTCTAAGGACGTCTAAGGCTAGATTCATCCTGTTGATTTTATTGTTTGAATGTGCCATAGATTTATTTATAAGAATAGAGCAGGGAGGAAATGGCTAAATGAACCTCCATGCTAATGTGAAAGCATATGTACTGTGATCCTATTGAAATCTACATTCTGTAAAGTCCTAGTAACTTCTTTATTTAAACTCATGATAATTCACTGTGGTACTTACAAGCCCTATTAGCCCCATTCTAATTCAACAGTTAGGAGTACTAGAATGACAGCAGGGTTACCGTTAACCTCACTCCCATCAAAAGCAATGAAATGGAAAGCCAACCCCAGAAGTGATTAGTCTACACTACTTGTGTTATCTGCCCAAATCTTTTGCAATGATGATCTTCTAGAATTTGAAACTGAAGAGGGGCTAAACATCAGGTGGTCCATAAAAGATCATGAATGACAGCTCAGTATGAGCACTTTCATATTTCTTGGCTCTCATGTGATTCTAATCACTTGGAAAATTAGCACACCCAAGTAGGACTCATACTGTATATTTAGTAAAACCACATGTACAATGCTTCAGATGTCCAAAATAGTTGAAAGTAGATTTGATGTTGGAAGTAAACAACTTTTTTGGCACTGACAACATGCTGTGAATATGTTTCCAGTGATCACTGCTGCTGGGGATTGCTTGATCAGTGGATGACTATGATGATGGATGTGGTAATCACAAAACACTGATTTACTGGAGAGCAAACTAATGACCTTGCCTGTCTACCACCTGAGGTTACTTTTGTCATCTTTCTGGGGACATGGGCATGATTCCAAATAAAGCACTGGACTAAAGCCACTTGCTCTTTATTATTATTTTTTTAAAATTCAATTGAGGGCCTAGAGGCATTTGTATGCACTAGGATGCTATTAAGGACTACGTCAGAGATTGTCATATTGTTTTCTTTTTGCTATTCTTCTTTAATTAAAATAATATAAAGTCAAGCTGAGCTGCAAATCTGAAGCATTAGCGCCCAGAAGTACTGTGGTGTCCTCCCCGATGTTTCAATCTGTCCCTTCCTTCAGAGTATTTTCCACAATGTGTTGATGCTCAAAATGCGCTATATCAGTATAGAGCTAGAAGGGATCTTGGAGGTCTTCTAGTCAGATTTAACAGATTAACAGCGTTGGAAGGGACCTTGGAGATCATCTAGTCCAACCCCCTGCCCAAGCAGACCCTACACCATTTTTGACAGATGGCAGTCCAGTTTCTTCTTGAAAGCTTCCAGTGATGATGCTCCAACAACTTCTGGAGGCAACTTCTATTCCATGGGTTGATTGCTCTCGCTGTCAGAAAATTAACAGATTTACAGAATTGGAAGGGACCTTGTAGGTCATCTGGTCCAACCCCCTGCTCAAGCAGGAGACTCTATACCCGTGATGGCAAACCTATGGCACACGTTCTGGAAGTGGCATGCAGAGCCATCTCTACAGGCACACCAGCCGTCGCCCATTGTTCTTCTGGGTTCCGGCACACACATGTGCACCCGCCAGCTGATCTTCGCACACACATGCGCACCAAAAAACCATTGGAAGCTCAGCTTCCCAGCGCACACATGCACGCTGGGGAACTGCTCTTCCGGTTTCTGGCGCTCCTGTGTGTGTGCACCGGGGAGCTGCTCTTTGGGTTTCCAGCATTCCCCTGTGCATGCACGCTCCCATTTCAGCACTTGGTGCCAAAAAGGTTCACCAACACTGCCCTATACCATTCTAGATACCGCCTACTACCACCAATAGCCTCCCACCGGCCGGTACGCTGTCATAGAGAGGAGCTCCTCCGGGTGCCGTCGGCCAAACAGTGTCGACTGGCGGCCCCCAGGGGGAGACCCTTCTCTGTGGGGGCACCTACTATCTGGAACAAGCTCCCCCCGGAGATACGAAGGATCCCAGATCTGTGCACCTTCCAGACCTTGTCTGGGCCAAACTATTTAATTCAATTTTATTTCTGCTTTTTAAATTTTGTATGTATGTATTTTATTGTTGGCTGTTCACTGCCTTGAGTCCTTCGGGAGTAGGGTGGTATACAAATCAAATAAAAGTAAAGTAAAGTAGATAGGTCGCTGTCCAGCCTTGGATCTATATTCCCTGGTTGGATCTACAGTCATGTGAAAAAGATTATTTAGTGATACATGGATGTTGGTTGCCTAGACAGCAGTTTAACAGATTTAACAGAATAACAGAATTGGCAGGGACTTTATATGTTCTTTTGTTGTCTCATTGTCTGGAAATTTGAATTCTGTCATGTCCATTTTTCCATCCTTTCTTCCTTTTGAAGTTTTGAGAGGCTACAAAGCCAAGTTGCCCTTGAGTTGAGCTCAATTCTGGTGATTGCCTGGATCATCCATGGTGCTTTCTAGGTAACAGTATGGAGAATGTCTCTTCTGGTCTTTTTCTTAAAACGATGAACAATGTTTTCATTCAGAATAAAGTGTAGCAGCACAGTGGCTCGCGTGGTTAGGATTCTGGGTTGGAAGTTAGCAAGTCCACATTTGGTAGATCCAAGTGCTACCATAGGGCAGGGTGAGCTTTGTGCTAGCTCCTGCTGGGAACATGAAAGGAGCCCCCAAATAGTTGTTCCCAGGACAAGGGTGATGTCACCAGCTAATCCTTTCAACCTGGAAGTGCCTCGGTTGTTCTGACATGAGATCCAATGCAATTCACAACAAGTTGATTCATTAAAAAAGAAAAAAGGCAAACCACTCCATGTTGATAAATCATAATAATTTAAGATAATAATCTGATATTCGTGAATTGTATCTTTAGGTTTGCAATCTTTAGATATACAGCAGGGGTGGGTTCTACTTACCTTTACTACCGGTTCGCAACAGGGCCGCTCATGCGCGCTCTTCTACGCAGAAGCGTTCTGATGACGTCGGGGTCGGTGGGCGGAGCCTCCCACCTGTTTTACTATCGGTTCTATAGAACCGGTGCAAACCGGGGGCAACGCACCACTGATATGCAGTCCCTATCACACCATTGCCCCATGACCAATAATACGGACTGGCTCAGATACTCCATATTTTTATATACAGTATAGATATATAAAAAGGGGAAAAGGAGAGACACAATTGCATCGTATGCTGGGGAATTCAGAGACTCAGGAAGCACCACAAAACTTGTCAGGTACGAGAGAAGGCACGTTCAAGTTTATTTCTCTCCAGCCCAACCAATGTAACATTTCCCCCCGCAAATGCAAGATAGAAGAGAACATTGCTGTTGACAAGCATCTAGTTTTCAGTCTGTTGGAAACATACTATTACTGTGCTAATCTTTCTCAGAAATGTTCTTCTCTCGCTTTCTATCTCAGGAGGCCCTAAGAAATTATTCTGAATTTTTCTTGGTGGTGCCTTGAGCTTCAGCTGGTGGCGGGAACTACTTGTCAGCTTTTTGAACAGTGCAGACCAGAAGCACATCCAGAAATATTAGGTCTGACTTTTATTGTAAGGTTGGGTTATCAGAATCTTGCAAGTCTGAAAATATATCTCTTCCACCCTTCCTCAGGTTTATAGCCCACTATTGGGAGGTCCCTTCTGAGATGTTTATCAAATCTCCATTCCTTCTGTGGACTCAGTTGCCGCTTGTCTGACCATTGTCTAGTCTGCAGCTCTTCCTCCTGTCTCCCAAGATCATTTCCACACATCATTACACAACTTCAGGTAATGCTGTTTTCGGTTATAAGTCTTTCTAACAGTGTAAAATCCCTGACTGTCCTCACTTCCTAATGCAACAGGTCAAATGGGAGAAGTTTCCTCTTGTTTTCTTCCCTTGGAATGTCTCTCAAGTATAGCAAGACAGGAAGGGTTCAGACTTCTGGAAAAAGGATTGTTAACATCAAAAGAGTTACACGTGCCCTGAATAATTTAATTCTAAACTGCTTTGAAGATGGTTTTTTTTTTTTTAAAGGAAAACAGGATACAAATATTTTAAACAGCTAAATGAAATGTGAGGCCTTTACACTGACGAGAATTTCTCCAAATACCTCTTCTTGTTTGAAAGCAATTTGCTTTTGTCAAATTGCAAAACAGTTAAAAATGCTGAAGAATTTCTCAAAATGGCACCGGGGCAACTTCTGCATAAGCTTCCTCGTAATGAAATACTTAGAGACATCTAAGCAGCTGGTGGCATCGCTCAGATTCTTCAGACTAGAGCCAACTGGTCATGGTAATGTATTACAGACATAACGTGTTTCCCCGAAAATAAGACCCTGTCTTATATTTTTTGAACCCTGAAATAAGTGCTTGGCCTTATGTTCAGGGAGGTCTTATTATTTTGGGGCGTGAGGAGCAAGATGGGACTCCTCTTACCGTCTTACCTGATTTCCAGCTGTCTCCCTAACCCTAACCAGAGAAAATGGTGGGGAATGGCTGCGCACGCATTTAAATATTTTCGGGAAGGGCTTCTTTTTTGGGGGGGGGGGTTATTTTAGCACATGCTCTCAAAAGCCCAATTGGGCTTATTATTAGGGGATGTCTTATTTTGGGGGGTCACAGGGTGATTCTCAACTGATTGTACTGTTGGGAATTGTTAGATTTATAATCCATCATATCAGGAGAGTATCAAATTACAAAAGTTTGCTTTTGTGTTTGCAGTATGCCCAGAAAGAGTACAATCGATTAAAAAAAATATTTTCGACTCCAGGCAGAAAATTCCTTTAAACATGCCTGAAACGCTCAGAGGTCTCATAATCTGGAAAAGCCCTTTTGTTGCTTTCCAAGCAGGCTAGGACCATGTTCTCTGAGAAAGGCTGCTGGCAAGCAAAACTGACTTTCTATGCACACAAACTTGACATCACAGACCCTTGGCAACAACATTCATCCATTTTTCTCCTCCTGGAAAAAAACCCAAACAAACACAAATCTCTGTGCTTTTGCAATGTTATATATTTTCTTGTTTTCTGAAGCCCCAGGGTTTTGAATTAACTGCACACAATTTCTCATAAAGCTGGCTAATTATAGGAGAGGTCCTTTGGAAATACCACACAAAGCAGCAGTGCTTAATTTTTATGCATTGTGGTACTCCAGGGAAAGCAATACCGTAAATTGTTGTTTTGCTAAATTGCCTTCAAATTAAAGGCTTCCACAGTATAGCAACTTAACTCATGAGAATATCTTTGGAGATCTATGTCAATATCCTGTATTCAGTAGTCTGAGTCCAATGAGGCCATATCTGGATTCTTCTGGATTTTTCAGCTCCAAAGTTCCCATACTGTTTCCTCTTCCTTAGTCATTGTCTTGAAATGCTCCAGGAGTATACATGTCTCACTGGCATGTGTAATAAATATAAAAGTTGGACATAAATACCACTTGAGACTCTCCACTAAGTTTGTGAATAGGGAAATTAGCTGAATGATTTCTCCAACATTCTCTAGTAGGGTTGGATTTTCCCCTTACCAAGCCCATAACAAGAAGCAATTCTTTGGAATTCAGTAATTCCAATAATTTTCCACAAAATTTACCATGCAATATGAGGTAATTATAGTCATAAAAGTTAGTCTTTCCCAGGCTGTAGGCTGCAGATATGTTGATGTAGTAGGAGATGCCCAGGCTGAGTCAGAGAGAGGGGTAAAATGCGTCATCAGTCATGAATCTCTTCATGCCCACAAGATATCTAAGTTCAGGCCACTTCAAATTTCTTTTACCCTTATCTACTACCAATTTTCTTTGGCCGTTAGTGGTTCAGATTCTTGTAGAGAGCTGAAACTTGCAATAAATGTTTATACCCATTTGAATTGCCTGGATCTCCTGATTTCCCTGGCGTTTGACAGCTGGATCGCAATTCCGTTCATCCACATTGTCCAAGGGAAAGATGTTGCCATCTCAGTGACAATAGCAATAGCAAAACAAAAACTGCCCTCTGAAATTTTTCACCAAATATACAGGCGTCCCAAAGTTGCTTTTTCAGAAGGCAACTGGACTTTCTTGTTTTTCTTTTTGAAGACATTTCGCTTCTCATCCAAGAAGCTTCTTCAGCTGTGACAGGATAGTGGGGAATGGAAGGATTTATATTCCTTGCAGACAGCTGGTAATTTGCATCCTTTTAACAGGTTGTTGAAACAACTGGAGGTTTATCTATGTCCTCAGGATCACCTGAGTAGTGCTCCTGGTTCCTGTGGTCTGCAATTTTTCCTCTGGAAATCCATCAGGAAAAACAAGAAAGTCCAGTTGCCTCCTGAAAAAGCACCTTTGGGACAACCATGACCTGGATGACTGAGAATCTCTATAGACTCAAATATATGGGCAGATAATTTTCCTTTATATTTCTCCAAAGAATTTTTCCATCAATTTATCAAAGGCATTCTGTAACTCACTCTTAAATCATCATATTTAGCATTACTATATGAGAAAAAATACTATCCTGTTTTTTTTCCCCTGAAACTTAATGAAAGTGTGGGAGACAACGTCAACGTGATGTAATAATCCAGATAGAAGCACTCTGAGAAGTATTAGCTCTGTCTTTATTGTAAGATTACATTCACAGAATCTTTGAAGATTGAAATTATAATTATTTCACCCAGGGGTGAAATTCAGCAGGTTCTGACAGGTTCTGGAGAACCGGTAGCGGAAATTTTGAGCAGTTCAGAGAACCGGTAGTGGAAATTTTGAGTAGTTCGGAGAACTGGCAAATACCACATCTGGCTGGTCCCAGAGTGGGGTGGGAATGGAGATTTTGCAGTATCCTTCCCCTGCCACGCCCACCAAGCCACACCCATCAAGCCACGCCCACAGAACCAGTAGTAAAAAAAAATGGATTTCACCACTGCCTTCACCTATACAGTTCAGGTAACTAGGGAGAGTTTCTTATGAGACATTTGCCAAATCCCCATTTCTCTTGCTGACTGAGGTGCCTTTTATCTGCTTACTTTGCAGTTCTTTCTCTTATTCCCCCAAGGTCATTCTCACATACAGTTACAGTCAGAGCCATCACAGACGGATAAAGAGAGGATGATGCAGTGAAAGACAAGAAAGTCACAGGTGTCTCCCCTTCCTTGTAACTCAGAATTTCTCCTCTCCTTTAGAATAAATGCTAAAGCAAACCCTCTGACCAAGCAGAAAGACAACCGCAGCAAAAAGGCAGGAGAATTTCTCTGCCCATTCGTAATAGAAATCCGTAAAGTAAAAAAGAGTTGGGCCATAAGAAAGGCTGAGCGCCAAAGAATTGAGACCTTTGAACTATGGTGCTGGAGGAGACTCCTGCGAGTCCCTTGGACTGCAAGACGATCAAAGCGGTCAGTCCTAGAGGAGATCAACCCTGACTGCTCTTTAGAAGGCCAGATCCTGAAGATGAAACTCAAATACTTTGGCCACCTAATGAGAAGGAAGGACTCACTGGAGAAGAACCTAATGCAGGGAAAGATTGAGGGCAAAAGAAAGAGGTGGCTGGATGGAGTTACCGAAGCAGTAGGCATAAGTTTAAATGGACTCCAGAGGATGGTAGAGGACAGGAAGGCCTGGAGGAATGTTGTCCATGGGGTTGTGATGGACTGGACACGACTTCACAACTAACAACAGCAGCAAAAGTAAAAAAGAAAAAAAAGGTGCAGAAAATTGAATAGCAACTGTTTTTTCTGTAAGACACTTTCTCAGGTTTCAACATGCCTTAAAATTTATATTATGAGAAGCAGAGTGTCACTACTGTGACACTAATATAATTACCTGGCTCATAAGAAGTCTGTCTACAGACAGTTGCTAATTGGCATGTTTATTTTTAAAATAAATTTCTAACCGCAAACAGCTAAAGCATGAATCTCATTTTTAGGTTGCTTGATCAACTGCTTTCCCTTGTGGAGTATCCATCACTATTTATTATATTTATATTCTAACATACAGTCATAGGAAAGTACTTCTCACATTCTTCTCACACTCAACAAATCTGTATGGTGGGATGATACTACAGGATTGGGAAAAGTAAACTGGTGTATCCCCATTTCCTCTTTCCCCCATTTTCAGATTGTAAACCACCCAGAAACATGTGACAAAAATGGGCAGCATGAAAATCTAATAAATAAATCAATAAATAAAAATTCTACACTGGCTCAGAACGATGTTGCTTCCTTAAACAATGTTTTCAGTGAATAAGATACTGAGGATATTCCTACACTTTGTCTCTATTCTGAAAAGAAGCCACAAAACATTTTTTTTTTCCTTTTTAAGACCCTTTAATTCTTTATTTTGAGGAGGAGTCGAGACAACTGAGTGGAGCTGAGCATTTACTGGCTGGATGCCCTTCCTAATGCCTATGCAGAGTTCACAGTAGATATTTTCTCTTTGCGCCCGGATAGAGAAGTATCTGCCATTGCCTAGGATTGAACTCTCAACCTTCCAAGTGGGAGACAAGCGTCTTCACCTCTAGACCATCATGCCTCTCCCATAGAGCCTACATTAATCATGGTGAGCACCTGACTGATTATATGCCATCAGGTTGGTGTTGACTCTTAGAATCCACATAGATAGATTTTTCTCTATGATGATCTGTCCCTACCTTGGCCCTTCACTTCTTCCAACAATGTCACTGTAACTGAGTACACAAACTTTGCTGCTGACCTTCCCTTCCCTTTCCTTCCAACTTTCCCAACATTAGAGCCTTTCTGTAGAGCTCAAGATCTACAGACAGTATATTCAAAATATAATAATTTGTTGATCCATATCTGCATCTGAGGGACCATTTCTTTCCAGTCACATCTACCTGAGCCATAGAGCCAGGAAACAAGGAATGTTGCAGGTCCCATCCCCTAAGGAAGTACATCTGGCAGGACCCAGAAAAAGGGCCTTCTCTATGATGGTTCCAGAGGTGGGTTTCAGCAGGTTCTGACCAGTTCTGGAGAACCGGTAGCAGAAATTTTGAGTAGTTCAGAGAACTGGTAAATACCACCTCTCACTGGCCCCGCCCCCATCTATTCTCTGCCTCCCGAGTCCCAGACGAGTCCCAAGGAGGTAATGGGGATTTTATTTTTATTATTATTTATTTGATTTTGCAGTAACCTTCCCCTGGAATGGGGTGGGAATGGAAATTTTACAGCATCCTTCCGCTGCCATGCCCACCAAGCCATGCCATGCCACGCCATGCCACGCCATGCCATGCCATGCCACGCCATGCCATGCCATGCCACGCCACGCCATGCCATGCCATGCCACGCCTACCAAGCCACGCCTACAGAACCGGCAGTAAAATTTTTTGAATCCCACCACTGGTTCCCTCCCTTTGGAACACTATCCCTGCAGAAATTAGACTGCCCCCCACTTTGATAGTCTTTCAGAAGGCCCTGAAGACTTGGTTTTGCCAGCGGGAACCCAGTGTGCGAGGGAGCCCATCAAATGATTCATTTAGTCTTGTGCTGTTGTTGGGGGAGGGGTTTTATTGTTTTTTTAATTTTTATTTTATTCCCACATTGTGTTTTTATTGTTTGTAAGATGCCTAGAGTCGCTATGAGTGAAGAGGCGGTATATAAATTTTCTAAATAACTAAATAAATGTTTGACTGCTGATGACCTGTGTGTTTTGCTGAGCTTCATGAGCTTCAACACTTGAAGGCATTTTTCTTCCCCACTTCTGACTTCAACTGAGATTATGTTGGACCTGAATAAGAGTGTCGCCTTTCACAGTATTTTTTGAGGAGGAGGGAGAATCTCTGTCACTGCCTTCAGCTGATTGCTTCTATCCCCAAATGTATGGTATTCCTATATATCCGTGATGGCGAACTTATGGCACATGTGCCAGAGGTGGCATGCAGCGCCCTCTCTGTGGGCACATGAGCTGTCATCCCAGTTCAGTTCTGCTGCGCATGTGCGCGCGCCTCCTGCTGGCCAGCTGGTCTTTGGGTCTCTCTCGTGCATGTGGCATGTAGGGGGTGTGCGCACAAGCAGGGGGCACGAGCACAGGGTAGAGCATGTGCGGGGGGCTGTGCATGCATGCGTGGGGTGGGGCACATGTGTGGGGGCCGCACACGCATTGCATTTTGGGGGTTCGGCGTGCACACGCACTTTGGGGACTCATTCCGGAAAAGGTTAGCCATCACTACTATATATGTTATTGTTCTGCCCCAGCTACGGACCCCAAAGAACGCAGCACACACAAAGTCCGTACAAACCTTAGTTTACTAATTTAAATCAGTCTTTTCCGAACAAAGGCTGTTAAATTAACTTCATTAACAGCCGACAAGAATCCAAAGAATAATAACCGTAATCTTACTGTGGTTGGCAGAACGCCCAGAAGCAATTTGCAGGAAACTAATAAGAGAAACAAGATCAAGACACAAAGGAATGTGAACGAAGTTGTTTCCTGCAAATTGCCTCAGTCATCGTCCTTCCTTAAATAGGCTGGGGAGTGGCCAATTAGCCCCAAGCCTTACTCTCGAGGAGACCTCCTCCTGAGGAGCCATTCCTGCCTTTTGGCAGCTCTGTGTGCTCGTGCATCGAGAACAGGCTCCTCCTCTTCTTCCTCTTCACTTATGGGAGCTTCTGGAGGTTCTGAAAGCCCTGGCTGAATCCCCGCCTCTAGCACCATATCTTCTCCAGCCTCCTCATTGTCTGACTCGAGTGCCAGCTGCACAGGCTGCTGGCGCAGCACCACACCAGCCTCCTTACTGTCGGAATCAGCTACTAGTTGCACAGGCTGCTGACGGGCCACAACAGTTATTAAAATGAAGAGTACTGAATTTTAATTAATAGTTTTCCTCTTCTGCTGATTTCATCACAAATTACCCTACTACATGTTCCCCAAAGGGAAGCAGTATTCATTATCTTAACTTGGAAGTTTATTTCTCTTCCTTCCTTCCCCAATCATTTCTTGTACCCTATGGTAATCCTTTGTTTCTTCCCCAGACACCATCATGTTACTCACCACCAGGGAATAGTAAATCTTGAATCCTGGTTTAGCCACAAAGAAGTCATCTGATTTGAAGGTGATCTTCAGCTGGTTTGTCTTTGATGTTATTTTGGGAGGAAAGTCTTTATATCCACACCATCGTCCTCGGATGAGAGTGCTAATTTCAGAAATATCCTCCACTTCCACAAAATCATATCTGGAGTGAAGGTGATAGATTAGTAGTCTGGCAGAGAAATGATGAAACAAGGCAGCAGATACAAGGCAGCAGATTAGAGGATTTTCCCCCCCAGTGAACATTTGAAATTTTAATGATCTTTTTATTCAGACATAAATGGGAGCTCTGTGAGTCTAGACAGCCAAAATCAGTTTCTAGCAATAGCACTTAGGCTTATATACCACTTTACAGTGCTTTACAACCCCCTCTAAACAGTTTACAGGGTCAGCATATTGCCCCCCCAACAATCTGGGTCCTCATTTTGCCAACCTCAGAAGGAGGGAAGGCTGAGTCAACTTTGAGCTCATCAGGATCAAACTCCTGGCAATGGGCAGAGGTAGCCTGCAATGCTGCATTCTAACCACTGTACCACCATGACTCCTGAAGCTTCTAGCATCACTTTTATGAGGATGAGGATGATGATCATCATCATTTGTTCTGTAACATCAGTCAGTTCCATGCTGGCACTGGAAATCACAGGGGCACTTTTACAAAAATAAAGGCAATGACTACAGCCCAACTGTGAAAGTCTGCTCAGTTCTCTGGAAAGGCTGATGGTGGGATTTTCAGACACTGTCCATAAGATACTTTTACACTTTCAACATGTTAGTTATCAGTCTCTGGATTCAGGAAATTAGCAGCCACAAGCTAAGCAGGGATGGGCTCCTGGGGGTTCGGCAGGTTTTGGGCGATCCTCTAGCCCAGGATTGCCAGGGTTCAGTGAAACCACAAATGTCACTCTGGCTGGCCACAGCCACCCCACCCCTCCCCTCCCAGGAGTCTCCACACGGCCTGTTCATCATTCCAGGTAAGTGCAAGGGCTGCGCAGAGGGCAAAAACCGGGCCTACTGGAGGTTCTGGAAGTCCAGAAATGGGCCTGTTTCCGGGCTCCCAAGGACCTGTTTTCACCCTCCCGGAAGCTCAAGGAAATCCTCTGGAGCCTGGGGAGGGTGAAAAACAGACCTCTCGGAAGTTCTGGAAGTCCTGAAATGGGCCTGTTTTCGGCCTCCAGAGGGTCTCTGAACCCCGGGAAAGCAATTTTCACCCTCCTGGAAAATTGAGGAAAGCCTCCGGAGCCTGGGGAGAGCAAAAAATTACTTCCATGTGATGGTGCAGGCAGCCGCCTAGGCCATGCCCATCATGACCAGACCCACACAGCAATGGGACAGCAAACCCATTGCTAAAGGATCTGAAGCCCACCCCTGAACCTAAGTATGGATTCAAGAAGTCCACAGTATTAGCTTTGATGATGCTGTATTATGCAAATATGGAGCAAGAATTCCCCCTTCCCCATAAAACTGGTTTTAATTTGATTCCTAAAGATACAGTTGTTTGGTGTTCACTATAAATCCCACATAGGTCTGGCGAAATCTACTTCCTAATAAAACTCGTACTCCTTGGGGACCCAGTGTCTCTGAATACCTCGATTCAATTACTTCAAAGCTTTCCAGGAAATTTTGCAAATCTTGTCTAAAGCCAATCTCAGTTAATGTCAAGCATCACTGCAGATCGTAGGACTGACATTTTGAATATTCTCTGCATTAAAGGAGGAAGGAGGAAGAAAATATGGGTGGGTGGGGGACTTACACCATTTTTTTTCTGTGGCTAAAATTGGGCATAACAAAGTTGTAGAACACTATTAAAATCACGAGCCAGCAGAAAGTACAATCTGATGTTCTTATTTACGCACACTTTTAAAAGCTTGGTACAGTGACACAGAGATTTGCTGTTAAAAACACATCATGCCAGATACAGGCATGTTTGGATAGTTCTTAGGTAACAAATCTGCAAAATTTCAGTATTAGTATTTATCCCATAGTATGGGATAAAATTTACCCTTGTACTTTGAATGCAAAAGAGCCATTAAACAGACAGAAAACTTGGAATATAGTTCCTTTGTGTTCTCCTATCATATTTTTATTCAAATAAACATTACAAAGAACTAGTCCTTCATAAAAATAATCATTATTCATGCCTTATATCATTTCTTATCCACAGTTCGTTTTCTCAGCTGCCTCATCGAAATAAAGTATATTTGATAATGTATAGCAGGGGTGTCAAAGTTGATTTCATTGAGGGCCGCATCAGGGCCGCATCAGGGTTGTGTTTGACCTTGGGGAGCCAGGGTGGGCGAGGCCAACTCAACATCACTCCTGTTGGGGGCGCCTGGGGTGGCCCTAGCACTCTGCCAGCGAAAACGGGCTCCTGAGTTCCGTTTTCGACTGTCACGGCCTCCTATCCAACCTCGGTCGAAAGTTCCTGGGCCCATTCCCCATTGTACGGATAATTAATCCTGTAACGGTGGAGCTGAAACTACCCTGACTGTTAGGAAAGGTGCACCCTATATTTCACAGTAGCCTGCTAAAGCCAGTAGGTAAAGGTTCCATTCGACCATAACCATTACCATTACCTGGTCCCGTGGAGATGGGAGGAGAGACCCATTACAAGATCAACTGGAGATTGACCCAGTTATTAACCACACGAGTGGAGTTGTTAATGCTAGATTAGGTCTGGAGCTTGGACCTCTTGAGACCTCCTGCAACCCTCTGCCAGTGAAAATGGAGCTCGGGAGGGCCGCCGAAAATTGAGCTCGGGAGCCCATTTTCACTGGCAGAAGCACTGCGGACCAGTTCTTCGCTGTTTCCAGGGTGGCCCTGCGGGCCAGATCTAATTACCCCATGGACTGTATCCGACCCCCAGGCCTTGTGTTTGACACCTCTGATTGTATAGTATAAAAGAACACAATCTTCTTAGGCCTGAGAAACATTAAGTTGCAAACTGGGATCTCATTTCAAAAAAATAGGCTATTCCAGGATAAAGTGGGTGAGATCCAGAGTCAAAGCCAACATTTGATTAGATTTAACGTGTATTCAAAAATACATTTTATATTGATAATGCAGTTTCTGTCCACCTTTTTAATTAACGATCTCATTTATGAAAAGAGATATATTTCTATTTCTTTGCAAAGTAATTTGCAACACTGTAAACCCTACAGACATGTCATAATTGATAGCCAGGAGAAAAACAAGACTACCAAATAAAATTTAAAAAAACGAATATGTGAAAAGACAAGAATTACTCAGAATTAATGGCTGGGAAATGTCATTAAGCAGATTAAATCTCTCTCCTCTTCCCCCTTCTGCTACATTTAAAAACTGTTTAGCTGCTTTTGGGGGGACTTTGCAATTCCATGCTGAGCAGGCATAGATAGAAAGTGTTTGATACAACTTCCTTCACCTTGGATGAGCATCTCAAATCTTACATCAGTAAGAAAACAAGTTTGGTCTGACTGCAGTTTTTAATTTAAAAAAAAAAACATCTCTAAGAAACACGACTAATTTATTTTTGCCTACCTTGTTCTACCAAATGAGCCATTATGAATCACATTGGATCTCCTTGGTGATTTGATTAGCTTACCTGCAGATATCGTTCTCTGGTTCCTCCAGGCCAAACTGATGATCGAACACCAGCTGTATTCTAGCGTTTCCTGGTGAACGTAGCTTCCACGTCAGCAACAGATTCCTAGGATAATTGTGTGGGAAACGAGGGCTCTGGATGTAACCATTTTCCCAAACATTGATGGTCTCTTCTTTCTTATATAAGGCTGTGAGATGATTACTTTCTGTTAAAAATCACAAAGAATAGTTATTAGTATTCAAAACTGGTTTAAAATGATGATAATGATGATAGAGAGAGATGTTGGATGGATGTAACCGTTTTGGATGGATAGATGACAGATAGATAGATAGATAGATAGATAGATAGATAGATAGATAGATAGATGGATGGATGGATGGATAGATAGATGATAGATAGATAGGTGGATAGATAGATAGATGATAGACAGATAGAAGATAGATAGATAGATAGATAGATAGATAGATAGATAGATAGATAGATGATAGATGGATGGATGGATAGATAGATAGATAGATGATGGATGGATGGATGGATGGATGGATGGATGGATGGGTAGGTAGATGGGTAGGTGGATGGATAGATAGATAGATAGATAGATAGATAGATAGATAGATAGATAGATACATACATACATACATACATACATACATACATATATACATACATACATACATATGGATGATAGACAGACAGACAGATAGAAATAGAGATATATAATAGAGATCTGGGCTATAAAAGGAAAAGATATGGTGATATGCAGTGTGAAAACAGACAATTACTTGAAATTGGATCCATCTTTAGAACAGTCTTTTGCACACTAAAGAAAGTATACTATCTTTGGGTATGCATCTTCAAGTCAATTTTGGATTCCTGGCAACTGCCTGGACTAGTCCCTGCCATTTTCTTGGCAAGGCTTGTTAGAAGTCTCCTTCTTGGGACTGGAAGAGAGGGACTGGCCGAAGACTATTCGGGTGCCTTAACTATTGAACCAAACTGGCTCTCATATAGTACCTTTTAGACATCAGAAAAGAATCTGCCTGTGGCCTGTGTATATGTGTGAGATTCAGATATTCAAGTGCTGTTAGGACTGTTAACGTTTTAATTTTTTATAGTTTAACAATTATTTACAGTTGATGATATACTAGGAAGTGGAATAAAATCAGGGATTGTACGGAGGTATATTCTGAAATACATTTTCTATCAATCTGTTATTACGGCAGTTGCCACTTTTCATTGACTCTGTTTGTACACCACCACACTTAGTTGGATCAATGTTGGGTAGACATCTTGTTCAGACACTATTGCTCAATCAACAATCAGAAAACAGGATATTTAGTTCTTCATGAGAAGACTAGATACGTCATATGTGCCACATGATTGGGGTTACATATTCCCATGAAATGCCTGAGTGGGCTTAACTCTATGCAAGACTGAATTCTTTCAGGCTAAATTCAACCATCTGGAAACTAAACTGTCAGCTTACTCAAGTTCCCACAACGTATTATTCCTTTTTGACCCAGTAAAGTGTATTGTGGGAAGAGAAATGTAAACAAGCTGAAAAAGCTCCCCAATTGTAGAACTCAATGTCTTTCTCCTCCCTTCCCCCGGCATTTATGTGTTGCCATTTTTCCCTGTTCTCATCAAAACCTCTCACTGTCAGCACTTCAACCTGCATTTACTCTAGTGCTGACATAAGAAGGAGAAGAGGGGGCAGCTGGCAAGAGGACGCTTGACTTCTCACCTATTTATTTTCCCTGAAGATAATATCCCCTAGGAGATGAGATGGGAGGGGGGACATTCCTGGGAGCTTAAGTTGTAGATATGGGTAGAGTGATTTGGAAGAGGGCCAATGAGACACAGAGAATTGGGGAATGGAAAGGGAAGGCTACGCCACGATCGGGGACAGGTTGTCGTGCTTAATAAAATGAAAGATTTCTTCAAAGATTATCTGTTTGAAAATGCAATTTATTTTATTTGAGACGACATCGAAACCTGACACTCACTTCTCAACATTCTTGAAAAATCATTCAAGAAAATTTTGGAGTTGGAGTGGTGGTTAAGGGCGAGGATGGAAGCACTTCAGCTCCCATTCGCCATCCTTCCATCCTTGCCCTTTCATTCTTAATATAAACATAAGTTGAAAAATGTCAGCCCTGATCCTTCAAGAAAAGTTTCCATAGTGTTGGCGATGTGAGTGTGAAGATGCTACATATTTTCATATATGGTGGACATGTAAAAAGATTAAGGCTTTTTGGATAAAAATATGGTGGATTATTCAAAATATTTTGAAGAAAAAAATTAAATTTACACCACAGTTTTTTCTGTTGGGAATAGTTACGGATTGTACTGTAATAGAGACTAAGCTGGTTTTGAACTTAATAACAGCTGCCAGATTACTGGTGGCACAGTACTGGAAGAAGGAAGATCCACCTACTATTGAGGAATGGACATTAAAAGTTGTGCATTTGGCGGAAATGGCAAAAATTTCATCATACCTTAAAGACCATTCAAATGAGATATATATATCGGAATGGAGAAAATGGATTGATTACATACAGAAGAAGTATCCGAATAAGAAGATTCATATAGCTTATGAATGAAATAATATTAAGTAGTTTATGTTTGTTTTTTCTGAGTTATAAGGAGTTAAGAACCTAGGGAGAATATGAAATGTAATAATTTGTTAGCACATTTTAGTTCTTGGTTTGTGAATGCTATACCCTGTGCTCGTTCTGGGAAGTCTAGGGAGGGGGTGGGGGGAGGGAGAGGAAGGGAGGGTGGGAAGGGGAGGGGGGGTTGAGGGGGGAAGGGTGGGGGGGTGAAAATGTTTGTATTTTTCATAAAACTTTTCAATAAAAAAAAAAGAAAAGTTTCCATATTTCTGGAAGTACTTGACATCAGGAAACCAAACTCTTGATTCCTCAGATGTTAGGCACTACTGACTTTGATCAAGTCAGACCATTTAATCAATCTAAGGTGCTGACACTAATCTATGGAGATATTCTAGAATCTTTTCCTATCACCTGAATATATCCTTTTTAATTGCCAATGCCAATGATAGAGACAGGAACTTTCTATGTTCTACAAGTGATCAATGATTTCTCTACCCCACCACCCTGGCAGTTTATCCATAATAAGTTACGATCAACTGAACTTGTTTCCCAAAGAAAGTCAAATCAAAGTTCCCAAGACAGATAAATGCATAGATGGAGAGAGGGAGGGAGGGAGGGAGAAAGAGAGAGACAGAGACAGAGACAGAGAGAAAGAGACAGAGACAGAGACACAGAGAGAGACAGAGACAAAGAGAGAGACAGAGACAGAGAGAGTCAGAGACAGACAGAAAGAGACACACACAGAGAGACAGAGATAGAGACAGACACATACACATACACACACAGAGAGAGACACAGAAAGAGACAGAGAGAGACATAGAGAGAGAGACAGAGAGAGACACACACACAGAGAGAGAGAGAGACAAAGAGAGACACAGAGACACACACAGAGAGAGACAGACGACAGACAGAGAAACACAGAGAGAGAGATAGCGATATATATATATATATATCGCTACTACCCACTCTTCAAGTCAAGGCTACAAAGCTACAAAGAAGTTGGTACTTAGTTACTGTTGGCATTTAGTCTAAGCAGATTTATAAGCCCTAGTCCATGGGTGTGTTTAGGTTTCAGATCATTGTTAGGAATCTAGATCTATCTTCTGTATGACCTTTATTAGAAACTCTGTCTTCTCTCCAGTGACAGCTAAATGAATACCTTTGGGAAGGTCAGAAAAAGACTGAGATACACATCACCTCCTGTCATTTTCCTGCAGCATTGTTCTCGCGTTTTTCCTAAAGACTTTAAGATGTCATGGAACTTTTTGTTGTTGCTTCTAAAAGTTTTCCCATGTCATGAATCAGTGCCAGTTTGATTCAACTGACATCTGTCTTGCTAAGCAACTTCCCACCATTGTTTGCCCAGTGACAATAGTTGGAAAGTTCCCCTGCCATCTCACAGTCCACAAATGAGATGGTCAGTGAACGGGTATTTCAGGTCAGTCCATGGACTCGTTCGTGATGCCCCACAACTTCGCAATTGGACACAACTCAGTGCACATATGTACTCTTAATTATCTTCCTCCTGGGTGTAACCACGAGAAAAGGCTTTAATACAATTACATTTTAGCGTTTTAAAACTAATGTTAACTTCAAAAGCTACCATTTTCCCCCCACCTGCCTGGACATCATCACGTCCTGTTTTTGACCCTCTACGCATGTGCAGAAGGCCCTACGTATGCATGGAGGAAGCGCGTGTGTTCACATTTGCAAGCCGGTAGGGAAAGGTAAGTGAATTTCACCCCTGAAGCTAATCATACAGTAATCAACATGATTCAGGGATGTCTCACACCCTGGTCAGAGCTTTTTCATTCTCCTGCCATCGGGAAGGAGATATAGAAGCATAGGCAGCCACACAAATAGGCTGAAGAATAGTTTTTATCCGTGGGCTGTCAGGCTTCTGAATGGAAAATAACTTTGCAACAACATAGTACGATTGACTTGTGGGGCCGGCGCGATGTGCAATAAGTTCACATGGTGCAGTAGGATTGTGTGTTTGTTAGTAGGATTCACTGGGTCAGGGATTTTTCTTTTCTTTTACTGTCTTTCACTGTGAGTTGTATTGGGTTAGGGGGGTGCACAAAGGGAAGCTCAGCCAATCTCATTGTACACATGTTGTGCATTGACAATAAAAGGTTTTGAATTTTGAATTGAATTGACTGAATGGAGAAGGCAAACTTTGTCATCTTGTCCCATGATACCAGGGGTGAAATCCAGCAGGTTCTGGCGAACCGGTAGCAGAAATTTTGTGCAGTTCGGAGAACCAGCTGCGAAAATTTTGAGTAGTTCGGAGAACTGGCAAATACCACCACTGGCTGGCCCCAGAATGGGGTGGGAATGGAGATTTTGCAATATCCTTCCCCCAAGAGTGGGGAGGGAATGGAGATTTTGCAGAATCCTTCCCCTGCCATGCCCACCAAGCCACGCCCACAGAACCAGTAGTTAAAAAAAAAATGGATTTCACCACTGCATGATACCTCACACAATTAGACTACATTATTATATTTGTGATTGATAATATAAGAATCAGATGAGGTTATAACACATGCAGAGTTTTTCATAAGGAGGGGTTAGTAAAAATGGCCTAAGAAACAAGTAGGATGTTAGTTTAGATCTTAGATCAAGTAGGAACCTTAGAGAAAGAAGGAATAGGAGGGGGGAGTTAGAATGCACTAGTCTTAAGAGTTTACTAGCTAAATCTTAATTAAAGCCCCTTGATTAATGGTCAACTATTATTATTCTTGCCAACATTCAACAGAGATTTCATTTCATGTAATTAGAGGCCATTATTCCACATACTCTGGGAAGATCAGAAAATAAATCATGGGCCTTTAGTGAACTGGAGAAGTGCTATCATATTCATTCTCAGTCTTCTCTTGTTAACATTAAACCCAGTTTCCTTAATTGCTCCACGTTTTCAGTTCACTGATCAACCACAAAGCATCCTCTCTGATTTGCCTCATTCTTCTGATACAGCGGTATCCAAATTAAGACTCAACACTTACGCTGGGAAAGCAGAGTGGACTGATTACTTTCTACAGTTTGAAATCTGAAAGTTAATTTCTATTGAAACTGCCTAAATTGTATAAGACTGTTTACCTGCCATGCCACTCTGCTGATTCATACCTCACTCTCTTATCTCATGTTAATTTTGCAGTCTCCAACTGGCAAGCTGTCTCTGCTTTTTGAGCTGAAATGTTCCCTTCATCAACCGATTCTTCAAGAACATTTACACTTGAGAATTAGCCTGCTGTGAAAAGACTTCCAGAGGCAGTGTGATTTTAATCGTCTCTCATAAAGCTTTGGAAAGAAAGACATGAGTTAATCCACTGATCAAGGAAGACATGGTAGCAGTGACTCACCACCAATGTTGCCTCTAATTTCTGACATGCCATGTGCAGGAATTTTTTTTTTTTCAGTTTTTCTCAAATCAAGTACTAATTTGTTTATCCCTATATAACACGGGTGTCAAACTCGCTGCATCACATTTCCACATTGACTTTTTTGTGATGTTTTTCCCTTCATGGAGTTGGAGTGGGCGTGGCCTCCACATGACCCATTTGGCCTGCGGGCCGCCAGTTTGACACTCTTGCTATATAACTATTCAAGTAAATTGCAGACATGTATAGAACAGCAGTGAAATCCTCTGAAGTCTGCTACCGGTTCTGTGAGTATGCTACTGAGCGCACAGCCGTGCAGTGCTAAAAATGGAACATTGTGAAGCCTTCCAAGTCTGCATAGGTAAGTAGAACAGCGAGAGGGCAGAATCCGCTGTGCCACGCAATTTAGATTAGCTAGAAAGCAGGAAATCTGACGATTCTAGCTAATATAAATCAGCTGATTGTTGCCCAGCTGATCGTCGGAAATACCAGTTCGCCCGAATCAGTAGCATTTTTTACTACCAGTTCGGGAGAACCGGTCTGAACCGATAGCATTTCACCCCTGGTATAGAAGTGACATATTAACATGTTTGCATGCTGCTTAGTTAAAGTATAGAAACTAGATAGTGTAATAGTAGGTCACACACTTAAAAATTCTTCTTTGAAGAGACAGTTGGCATCTGGCAATGCCCCTCTGTCATTCTCTTGGCAGCATTTTTCATTGTCTTCTTCTTTCTAGGGCTGAAAAGAAGTAGTCCAAGGTCACGCAGCGGGTGTCATGACCAAAGTGGGACTAGAAGTCACAGTCTCCCAGTTTCTAGCCCTGGTACCTTAACCACTACAACAAAGTGGCTCTGGATATGCCCTGTGCATGCTCAGAGATTGTCATATCACAATAACATAATCATACCGACAACTTATAATTGCAATGAATATGCAATGAATGAATTTGATCAAGAAAACAATTGGGGGAAAAAAAAGTATTACGGGTAGTTCTTGACTTACAACCACAATTGGAACCAAAACTTCAGGAGCAAAGCAATGCAGTTATTAAATGAGTCATGCCTGATTTTATGACCATTTTGCTATGGTTATTAAACTAATAACCATAGTCATTATGTAAATCATGCAATTCTTAAATGACCCTAGTTTCCTACATTGACTTTGCTTGTTGAAAGCCTCCCAGGAAGATCACATATGATGATTATATGACCAGGGTTGCTCCAGTTGCCAAGTGCCTGAATTTTGATGACATGACAGCAGGGACACTATATATGCACGGATCAGTCATAAGTCACTTTTTTCTAGCACTATTTTAACTTCAAACGGTTGTTAAATGAATGATCGTAAATTGAGGACTATCTGTATACAAAAAAACCCCAACAGGTTTCCTTTGGTAAAAAAAAAGGCAATTATAGCATTTCTGAAAATGCCCATAATTGGTGATCCTTCTTGCCACTTAGAATTAGGATGGTGGGATCCCTAAATATATTGCTTCAATGGAAATTACTAACATTTTTCTGTAATAAAGCTGGCTTTGTTCATGATAAAATCGTGAATGAGAAGACAGGCCTGGCATGTATTACCAGACTTTGATGGATGAAGAAGGGACCAATTCATGGGGAGCTGCCAAGTGAATTTTGTGTTTTGCATCAGTCCTGATCCCAGGAAGTGGGACAGGAACTGTAGTGTCAGGCTGTTGTAAGAAGCGCTGGTCTGCAGCGAGCCAGAAGTGAGGCCCTGGTTGTGAAGCAGGCAATGTTACTATTGCCCTGACCTCCCAGCTCCATGGCAACATCCATTGCCAATTTGTTTTTAAAATCTCATTACAGGGATAGCTGTGGTTTTGTCTAGACCAGCGATGGCTAACCTTTTTGCCGTTGCGTGCCAAAAGCAGAGGGAGCACAGGGGGTCGCAGGTGTGCATGTCCACACCCATAATTCAATGTGCCCTGCCACCCCCCGCGCATGCACGCGCGACCCCCTCACACGACCCCCGCTTTTGGCGTGCGATGACATGGTGGGGCCCAATAGGCTTGTTTTTCGCCCTCCCCAGGCTCCAGAGGCTTTCTTGGAGCCTGGGGAGGGCAAAAACTGCCTTTCCCACCCCCTGGAGGCCCTCCGGAGGCCTGAAACAGCCCGTTTCCTGACTTCCGGTGGGCCTAGAAGGCTGAAAATCAGCTGGCTGGCACGTGCAAGCATGCTGGAGCTGAGCTAGGGCAATGCTCGCATGCCCACAGATATGGCTCCGCATGCCCCCTGTGGCACATGTGCCATGGGTTCGCCATCACAGGTCTAGACTATTAGGCAAATGAAGAAATGCTTCCATGGAACTGTGAGGCCAATCAGGGACAGATCCCTTCCACAAAATTATAAGATTACCTAAAGCAGTGATGGCGAACCTTTTCGGCACTGAGTACCCAAACTGGAATGCACTTGCATGCGCCGGAGCACTGGAAACCCAAAGACCAGCTGGCCAGCGCGTGCATGCCTCTTTTTTGGGGCCATTTTTTGGGCCATTTTCAGGCCATTTTCCCGCGCTCCGGCACCCGCGAAGACCAGCTGCTGGAAACCAGAAGAGCAGCTGGTGATGGCACATGTGCTCACAGAGAGGGCTCTGCATGCCACCTCTGACACACGTGCCATAGGTTCACCATCATGGACCTAGAGCCACCAAGTTCTGCAGGGAGGAAGAACCTATCAAGATGGTCTTCCCCAAATTTCTGATGGATCCAGCAGATTATTTGGTAGCACCTGGGAAAATCTTCCAGCCATTGGAAAGGCATTTCTATTGGGTACTTTGATGACCACTGGAACACAAAGGTGCTTGAGAGGATCCTTTTGAAACAGCCTGTCCTCACTTCCTGATCCCACAAAGCTTCTTGGTTTGTTGAGGAGCTCCAGGAAATAAAATAGGCAAAAAGATGCCTGGAGCAATATTAGGGGAAAACAAGAAGCAAATACAATCAAAAGGCTGGGAAGCATCATTATTTCTCTGTTTTGATTGCATCTAGAACAACAGAGTTAGAAGGTACCTTGGAGGTCTTGTAGTCCAACCCGCTGCTCCAACAGGAGGCCCTACACCAGTGATGGCTAACCTTTTTGCCATCGCGTGCCAAAAGCAGGGGGAGAGTGGGGGGGTCATGCACACGCGTGCCCATACCCATAATTCAATGTGCCCCACCTCCCCGCATGTGTGCACGACCCCCCCCACGCTCCCCACACTTTTGGCATGGTGGGCCCGGTAGGCCTATTTTTCGCCCTCCCAAGGCTCCAGAGGCTTTCTAGCGCCTGGGGAGAGCGAAAACAGTCTTCCCCAACTCCCCAGAGGCCCTCCGGAGGCCAGAAACAGCCCATTTGCCAACTTCCAGTGGGACCAGAAGGCACGAAAATCAGCTGGCCAGCGCATGCATGCGCACTGGAGCTGACCTAGAGCAACGCTCGCGTGCCCACCAATATGGCTCTGTGTGCCACCTGTGGCATGCGTGCCATAGGTTCGCCATCACGGCCCTACACCATTCCAGACAACTGGCTGTCTAATCCCCTCTTAAAAATCTCCAAAGATGGAGCACCCACAACTTTTGAAGGGAAGCTGTTCCACTGATTAATTGTTCTCACTGACAGGAAATTTCTCCTTATTTCTAGGTTGGTTCTCTGCCCAACTCTAAAATAACTCTAGGTGGCTCACAACAATCAAACCCAGAAATTATAATTCTGTTTTTTTTATTTTGGTAGACTACTTAGAGCTTGGCTAATTTCAGATGGACTGATAAAATTTCATAAATAATTTGAAAGTTGCAGTGAGGAGACTAGGTCACCTAGCCGAAGAAGAAATGAAAATAATCACAATGACTATTTCAGAATGAATCATAATGAGACGAATTACAAAATAAACAGAGTTAAAAATAATTGGGAAAAAACTGAACGGAGGAACTAAATGATGTCTTCTACATATCAGTTCACAAATTATACAGGCTTATATTGGATCAGACAGAGAATGCTATATTTGGAAAATATGATATGAAATTAAGTAACTGGTTTTGGAGGGGAAGCAGAGATAAATATATTCTAAAAATAGGCATAAAATAAAAATAAATGCAAATGAACTTTCCTCAATGCATCTCCCATGAATGACATAAAGAAATGCTGGACAAGAATGCATTAAAAAAAAATTCTGATTATTAGCAACAGCCATAGCAGAAACGACTGCAAAGATTATGAATCAAAATGTAAAGGAGTCCCTGTGGATTTTATTCCGCTAGTTGTTGCTGACTAGCATCTCCATTTCAAGGCCATTGAACCAGCCCTCTCTGAAGATATTTCCATGGTCAAGTGGCCAGCATGATGTCACAGAGCAGTGTTACCTTCCCACTGTGGTGGTACCTATTTATCTACTCATATTTGCATGCTTTTGAAGTCCTAGGTTGGCAGGAGCCAGGCAAGGGCGGGAGCTCACCCATTGTGTCGTGCTTGGGTCTCGAACCTGGGCTGCTGGCTTTTCAGCCACAAGCCCAGTATCTTAACCACTGAGCCCCCGTAGCTGCCTATGAGCCAAAAGCCAACCCAAAATAATATGCTAGTGTTGGTAATAAAAATATTATTTTAGGGAATTGGTTGGCATAGAAAATCAGATACCAAGCACTCTGCTCAATAGTTCACCTCATTATAGAAACCTCTTTTTTTTCTTCAAAAAATGTAACCTTATTAAAAACATGTCTAGGCAATGAAAGTGAATTAACATGGAGATAAAAATTTAAATTTGGAATTCAAGGCCCCATAAGGCCAAAGAATCCAGAGCTGCATTAGGAACATTATTTTGTTCAGCTAGTTTTGCTTTGAGAAATGATCCTCCCCAAATGGATGCAGCAAGAAATCCAACAGAGTAATTCACTGTTGGTTTTGTTTCAGAGATGCCTAATCAATCTCAGTACATGAGTAGTGAGAGTTTTATATTAACTGGCACTTTGTTTTCCGAATCTGTTTTATTTCAGAAGAGAGCAAGATGCCTAAAGTCTTCCTGGAATGTAACAAAGACCAGGAGCTATTCTTTTTTATTTGTCTCCCCCAGGATTAAATTTAAATGTAGCTCCCTCTGAACCTGTAATCAGAGCCGATGCAGATAAACAATAATAGTATTTTCAAAACGGGCAGTTCTCAAGCTTTGCATTCTTAAAAATGTGTGGGTTTGCAAAAAAACCTGTGATTCATAAATATTGTATACACTATAATTGTTAGCATATAAACCATAGCTACTTTTTAAAAAAAGAATAGTTAGCATTACAATATCAAAGCATAATCTCCCATGAAAGTACAGGAGAAGGCTGACTAACCCAATAATGTTGATTTCAATAAAAGGGAACATATGTAGCTCGGGATTGAACTGGGGGTCCTTGGGGGTCCTCTGAGACAATGAAAAACTGAGAAAGAAACAAAAAGATCAGGACATGTCCTTCCCAGGAGTCAATACCCAGATAAACAGGGATTAACACCAGACAAACAATCAAGCAGAAAACAATACCTTAATCAAGGAAACACCCAGGAGGAAAACATCTCCCTCTAATACTAGTAGGGCAAGCTACTATATACTATAACTGGAAATAAACATCACACTCACTAACCCTGATGATATTATTTTCTTTGGGTAATGAAATATCCCCAAGCAAATAACCAAGCTCAGATGGCACCAAGGATTCCACAATGTTGATTTCAGTTTAGGAATATTTGCATACATTTGCAAGTCTCTTCCCAGGTTTAAGCTCTTCCTAGAAATCTTATCTGTTGACATTGTTGGTCTCACATGCAAAGTAGCTAATGGAGCAAAGTAGTTTTTAGGGGGAACAAACAAGGTCCTTTCCAGATTCTATTCTGTTCTGTTCTATTCTATTCTATTCTATTCTATTCTATTCTATTCTATTCTATTCTATTCTATTCTATTCTATTCTATTCTATTCTATTCTATTCTATTCTATTCTATTCTATTCTATTCTATTCTATTCTATCCTACCTTACCCTACCCTACCCTACCCTACCCTACCCTACCCTAGTCTTTTCTATTCCGTTCCGTTCCGTTCCGTTCCATTCCATCTAGACCACTACATGAATTGGAGGATACAGATTTTAGTTAGTCTGATCTTCCCATATGTCAGAGGAGGGAATAAATGCCTCCTTGAGAGTTTCACTGTGGGATGATTCATATTATTTTTTTTCTCTTCTAAACAGAAGCTAAGAATTAAGTCAACTCAAATCTTTATTATGGCCATAGATCAGCATACTAAGAGTTCTTCCTTTGTCTTTTTTCAGGTGATTCCTACCTAACCTTCAGTCTTCTTAACAACTGTTTCATTCCACCAATACATTCATACCTACCGATGTATGAACTTTCTACACTCCATACAAATGCTTTAAAAAAATAAATAAATCAGAGAAGCACTTTTTTCTATTTTCCTTGGCTTGGCAGCTGGTAAAATCAAGGCAGCTGAATTTGCGGAGTTCCAAGTAACGGAGGGAAGAAAGCATATTTGACTTCAAGCCACAGAACAGTTCACCTTCAGGTCAAGATACGTAAAACAAACTGAATTTGTACAGCTAGTTCTGTTTCCCAAGTATTCTCCACTCTCTTCCCCTGCCTCCATTTTTCCCTCTGTAAGCAGGATTTTTTTTTTGTTATACTTAGAATGAGCTATAAAGCAGGAAAAAAAAAATACTACCCTGTTTTCCCCAAAATAAGACATCCCCTGATACTAAGCCCAATTGGGCTTTTGAGTGCATGGCAATAAGGCCAAGCGCTTATTTCAGGATTCAAAAAAATATAAGACAGAGTATTATTTTCGGGGAAACACAGTAAGTTGCATAATATGGGGAGGCATCACAAGAGAACATAGTCAAAAGATGTAGTTGCATCTTTGGAGATGATTTTTTAGAACTGGGAAATTACTTGAAACCACTACATTGTTTCTCTTGCTAATCTGTGTTTAGGTGGGTGTATGACAGAGACTCAAAACAATTAACGTGAAAATTATTGTAGCATTATACTCTTATGAAGGAAAGGATAATCTCTGTTGACCTTCAATGAGTAGGGTCAGTTTTGTTCTTTGTTTTAGAGCATGGGTGTCAAACTCGCATTTGTCACATTGCCGTCATGTGACGTATCGTGATGGTTTTCCCCTTCGTGGAGCTGGGGTAGGCATGGCCTGCACGTGACGCATTCGGCCCACGAACCACCAGTTTGACACCCTTATTTTAGAGTAAATAGCTCTCATCTTGACTCCTATAGCACACTATCACAAAATGGTAGCATACTACTGCTACATTTTAAATACCATGTTCATTTAATTCAAGGAAAAAGGTTGCATTTATGAGAAATGTTGGAGAGATTCCCATGGATGAAATCCTTTCATTTATGTATTGATAAAGTAGTCTAACTAAGTATGAATATCTTTTCTTCCTGTTGTAATTATCTCCACAATAGTATGTAGTCTTCTTGGCTTCCAATTCTTCAACTAAATCCCAAAGCAACTTTCCCATTGTGCCGGTTCAGACTGAGAAAGCCAAGGAGGTTTAAGGATGATGGAAAGATATTCAACAGAAAGCAACAGTGCCGGCAGTCATGGGGTCTACGGCGTGGGGAGAAATGGACGCTAGTCACATCACATGTCTATAGAAATCTTTATAAAAATTACCAAAATGAAATATCTTATTGGTAATATGACACCAAAATCCAACCCTTGCTTGGAGGGCAGTGGGGATCACATCGAGACAGTATAATTTCATCTTGCCTTTGACGTGAGCTGATTGTGGACTGTCTAAGTATTAATTACGGTAGGAATATGATTACATTCATTATATACTTTGGTTATTGCCTTAATTGTGTTGCATGTTGTCCAGGGGTGGGCTGCTGAGGGTTCACAGGGGTTTGGGAGAACCTCTAGCTAAAATTCCGTGCAGTTTGGAGAACCCCCAAATCTCACTCCTGGCTGGCCCTGCCCACCCCGCTCTGCCCCTCCCAGGAGTCCCCATGCAGCCTGTTTTGGATGCAGGTAAGTGCAGGGTGCATGTGGAGGCTTGGGGAGGGTGAAAAATGGACCTAGCGGAAGTTCGGGAAGTTCCAGAGGGCCTCCGGTGCCTGGGGAGGCTGTTTTCTCCCTCCCAGAGGTTCAAAGAAAGCCTCCGGAGCCTGGGGAGGGCAAAAATCCCCCCACTGTGGTACAGGAGACCGACTAGGCCATGCCCACCATGGCCACGCCCACCTAGCAACCAGGCAGAGAACCCCTTGCTAAAATTTTTGAAGCCCACCTCTGATGCTGTCCTGGTTCAAAGAGGACTGGGATGGGATAGAAATGATGTTAAATAAATATGTAATATGCTGACTATAAACCTGTCTTGGGGTAAACTGTACACACTGTGAATCACTGAGCTACTTCACATTCAAATAAATATTAGGGTTTCTTCATCAAATTCCTTCTCTTCTCTCACAGTGATGTTCCTCTCAGTGAATTATTACCACACTTTCTCACTTCCTAACTGAAATGGCTTACTTTGAATTTTCTGTTTAATTTACTTAAAGTTGCACTTTCATTTGCTACTAACTTCCAGCATTTCTGGGATGCTCTGGGAGGGGAAAATAAAACATAACAATAATAATGATTTTTTTTTGATGTGCAAAAGCCCTCTTTTCTATATGCTTGGAGATGTAGCCTTCATCAATCTGGGAGACAAACTCACTTTGAAAAAAATACCTAGCATAGTCTCAGAGCATCAATGGCAACAGTTTCTTAACACACACACACACACACACACACACACACACAATCTTACATTACGCAACTGATTTAAATTTCAAGGCTGAATGAAAGACAAAGGTCTGTTTATTACGCTTAAATGTACTCTGTATTTCCACAGGGCACTGTATAGGTCAAGACTGTTGTTGTGAATTCTCCTTGAACTCTGATTTAAAATGTTTTTTTTTTTTAAAAAAAACCTGAGATTAAGGCAATAATAATTGCACAGTGCTCTGTAGCTCAACCTGTAACCTCTGGATGTAGCTTTAGCTCTAATGTGACCTTTCCAAGAATTTGAGTTTTAATTTAATGCTAATGGGCATTGTCAAAGATCTATGGGAACCCAGGAAATCAGATCATTCATCTATCCGGCCAATGTTGTCATTAAACCAGGGATCATCTGCATGTAAAACAAACACTCTGACCTATAACAGAACCTTTCTTCATATTATAAAGATTGTTGGTTCAGGCCTCTTCCCAATAACCTTCTCTCAATCAAAAGTATGTTGAGGAATTCCAACTGTGGAAACTTCTTAAGTGAATTTGAAACTTTGGTAGGAACTCTTGACCAAAGTACTTAATCCCTATTCTTGCTTTAGGTCAATGAAACTACTGAGCTTGCCCACTTCTAAAAAAAATACCTAATAGTGAACAAACTACATGAAGGAACTTATTTCACAAAACATCTCATGTAATCTAATGTTTCTAGGAAACAGTGGTGGGATTAAAATAATTTAACCGGTTCTCTGCCCTAATGACTGGGTGGGTGGGCATGGCCATGATGGGTGTGGCCAGGGGGTATGACAGGCCCCATTTTGGGCCTAGTAGGCCTCCCTGCACTTACCTGGAAGCCAAAATGGGGCCCATGGAGACTCCTGGAAGGGGCGGGGCCAGCCAGCAATTTAACTACTGATTCGCCCGAACTGGGCCGAACCAGCTGAATCCCACCACTGCTAGGAAACTTTAAAACACAAAAGCTACCTGGTACAAGGTATATTTAAATTTGGAACTTTGATTAGGCTGGCCAAGAAGCAAGATGATTTGCAATACAGATAGGCAACATGGAACATATATTTCCTATAATTGAGTCCAGCCTGTGTAGGGTGCAGGATTATAGAATTTGCAATCCAAAACATACAGAGAACTTAAGGTTACTTCCTATGGCTGGCCTAATGCAAACTTCCAGAATAAGCCAAAGTTGAGGAAACCTTGAGAAAATTGCCCTCTGATGAATCTTCTTTTCTACTGTAAGTCCTCATGAGCTTATCTAAAACTTAAGAGAGACCAAACATATGGATTTTATGGCAACTTAAAACTTAAACATTCGTTTTCAATATGATGCTATTTCTCTTTACTAGAAAGGGAGCAATATTTTTATAAAGACAAATATATTTTTTTCCTATAGAGACACTAGACTACATGGATTATAGCATGCTGAAAATGAATTATTTCATTTCCCGCTGACCAGTCAAATCTTGCATGAAGAATGAATTATCTACAACATCAAGCAGAGAAATGTGTGACCAGATGCTACTAATTAGAGAATAAAATTCATCATATTCCTGCCTCAGATAAAATATTTTCATACATCATATTAACACAAAGAGAGTTTTCTTGCATTTGGAATGAGCTAAATTGACACCTAGGGTCTTGCCAGCTTAATCATATTTTTCTGGAAAATAAACATTTTTAAAGTGTTTTATATCAAGGGGAAAAAAAAAGTAAAATTAATAGCTCCATAGAGAATGTATTATATCTGAATCTAATCCTATATAATCTCTTTCCAACAATGCTTCTTTTACTGAGCAACATTTGCAAAGAAAAAGCTTTGCCTCTCAGACTAGGTAGAAATAGAGAAGTAAGGTCTGCAGGCTGGATCTGGCCCACGGGGTGCTTAGATCTGGTCTGTGGGGCCGGCCTAGAAACAGCAAAGGACCAGTCCATAATGCCTCTGCCAGCAAAAATGGAGCTCGGGGGAAGGGGGCGCACGTGGCTCCCCCGTGGTCCATTTTTGCTGACAGAGGACTACCAAAACAAACTAAAAACAAAACAAAAAGAGAAATGTTTCCCCTTTTGCAGTTGAGCATCCAAGAAGGGTGCGGTGACCTGAAGACACGGTTTTTCCAACAAATTTGCTGATCTGATGGGTGATTCTTAATTGGGAGATTTTAAATTGATTGTTTTTAGTAGTTTATTTTTTATTGTTCTTATCGTTTAATTCTGGGGAGCCGACCCGAGTCCTTTGGGAGAAGGGCGGTATATAAGTATAATAAATAAATAAAATAAATAAATAAATAAATAAATAAATAAATAAATAAATAAGGGACAGGAAAGAAGAAAGGAAAAGAGGAAAGACAAAGTAAAAGAAGGGAAGATGGGAAGAGAGCAAAGGAAGGAAAAACAAGGAAAGAGGGGAAGGAAGAAGAAAGGAGAAGGAAGAGAGAAGGAAAAAGAAGAAAAGGAAGGAAGGAAGGAAGGAAGGAAGGAAGGAAGGAAGGAAGGAAGGAAGGAAGGAAGGAAGGAGGGAGATTATAATGAGAGTGAGGGAGGGTCTCAGGGAAGTCCTGCCTTAGTACTTTGGCCAACACAGGTGGCCCTGACACAAGTCCCATGCCATGCCCACCATGGCCATGCCCACCCCCTCCGAGCCATGCCCCCCATCTGAGGTCAAACACAACCCTGATGCGGCCCTCAGTGAAATCGAGTTTGACACCCCTGAAGTAGAGGGTTTATTTTAGTTGCAAATGAGAATTTGGAATATTTTATTTTGGACATGTTGTGAACACAAGCAGTATTACCTATTCAGAAAGTTCAGCCTAGTAGGACTGTTTTCTAAGCAAAATAAAAAGAGAGAAATTGACTGAAACATATGCTTGTTTTTTACATATTTGTTTCTATTAATACAATGCATAGGCAGCTCGACTCCTACTGCCTCTGGGTAACTTAAGAGTTAAAATTAAAAATTACAAAACAAAACAAAAAGAATGATGAAAGTTATACGTTGTTTCATTATCCCTTTTTGTAATTTTTAACTAAAGTGCACTAATTTTTAACTACAGTTACATATGAGTTACAAAACGTAAAGATTAAGAATCAACCATTTGTTGAGATGAGTGGTGATATGCGTTGGCTAAATAAATAAATAAGCAAACTATCAATTTGCCCCACAATTTAGGAGAATAACCAGGTTCTTAAATAGCTTTCTGAACATCATCATGGTGGAACCATCTGGGTCTCTGGGGAATATTGTTCCAGAGGGCAGGCGCCACGACAGAAGGAAATCTTAATTACAGGCATGGGGACAGAGGCATCCATAGGATCTGGTCTTCTGTGAAAATGACAAAAGCTGTGTTCCATCATCGGAATGCAGGCTCTGTCTCCTTTTGTACTCTCCTTTTGTATATTTCTGAGAATCTGTAGACAGTTTGGCTGAGATTCTGCTCCCCAATGGAATTAAAGGGCATTTAAGGTATAGTGTGTCTCATGGAAACTTCTTTGTTCCTCCTTTTTAACATCTACATGAAACCTCTCATTGAGGAAGTCCTTTGTGGGCATGGGGTTTGATATATTAATGTGCTGATGATACCTAGTTATGTCTTTCATCCCCAGTTGGACACTTGGAGGGGTGGGATTCAAAAATTTTAGCAACCAGTTCTCTGCCCGGTTGCTGGGTGGGCGTGGCCATGGTGGGTGTGGCCTACTTGGTCTCGTGCACCACAGCAGGGGGGGAGTTTTCACCCTCCCCAGGCTCCGGAGGGTTTCCTTGAGCCTCCAGGAGGATGAAAACGACCTCCCCTGGGCTCTGGAGGCCCTCTGGAAGCCTGAAACAAGCCTCTTTCTGGACTTCCAGAACTTCCCGGAGGCCTGTTTTTGGCCCTCCCCAGGCTCTGGAAGGCTTTCCTCAAGCATCCAGGAGGGGGAAAATGGCCTCCCTAGGCTCCGAGGCCCTTTGGAGGCCGGAAACAGGCCTATTTCCAGACTTTCAGAACTTCCGAGAGGCCCATTTTTCACCCTCCCAGAGCCTCGGTGCAGGCTCTGCACTTACCTGGCATCCAAAATGGTCCGTTTGGAGATTCCTAGGAAGGGCAGGATGGGGTGGGCGGAGCTAGCCAGTTCTTGCAACTACCAGCTTGGTGAACCAGATGTAAAATTAGCATCCGGTTCGCCTGAATTGGTCCGAACCGGCTGAATCCCAAACCTGGACACTTGATATGATGGAGAGGCTGACTTAAGGAACAGATTCAGAATGAATCCCTCCAGGAAGGAGTGGGATTGAGTTTGGGGATTTAAACTTCATCTCTGATTATGGATCTCCATAGACATTTGGGAGACTGTGAGTTCTAGTCCCATCTAGGGGCATGAAGCCATCTGGGTGACTTGGGTCAGTCACTCCCTCTAAGTGCTAGGAAGCAGACAACGACAAAGTACTTCTGAAATCTTACCAAGGAAATTGCAGGAAATTGTCCAGGCAGTCGCCGAGAGTCAACCTTCCCTCGAAGGCACACACACACACACAAAGACACAAAAAGAACAACCCTGCCACCTTGCTAAAAATAGAAATGGAATCTTCAACCAATTACCCTGGGCAGCCAAGGTGATCCTCTTTTATTAAAGACTGGTTGATATGCTTGATTCATGCCAAACTAAACAGGGCTGGAGAAAACAATTTATGGGGTGGCTGGCTTTGCGATTGTTCAGTATTTTGAACATTACTTCCTTTCAGTGGAACCAATATATAACCCGGGTTAAAGTTAAATTAAAGGACTGATTTTTTTTTTCTCCCCCCAAGGGATTCTTTTCAGAATTGGAATGCAAATTTTACCATGGGATGCTTAGAATTGTTCGATATGATTAAACTGCATCAAGGAATATCAGCGTATTTGCTGGCACGAATAAAAACCAAGCTAGCCACAGAGTTGGCTTAGTGGCTCTGCTTTCAATCGATGCCTTCAACACACCTTGAGATACAGTAGAGTACAAATTGTGAAACAGCTCTGTGTTTGCCTAAGATTAAAAATCAAATTCATTATGGGCTAAATTATCAATTCTCTAAGGCTGAGAGAGCCCAATATATTTATTGACTGCTCTGTTGACCCACCTTGTATTCCGGTAGTGAAATAACATTGCTTTTTGTTGATCACAAGGTAACCCAGCAAGGGGCAAGCTATGCAGAGCAGGAAGCAAATCAGAGCTAGAGCCACAACAGCTATAGCAATTAACTGTAAACTGTAAACAACATATTTATTGTTGTTTGTATTTAGACAGGAAGGCCTGGGTTCCTCTGGCTGAAAGCTTCACGAATTTTAGAAGTTGGAGTCTCAGGGAACACAACAGAGCAGCGGTCACCAACTGGTGGTCCATGGACCACTGGTGGTCCATGAGAAAATTTTGGTGGTCCTCAGAAAAATTATTTGCATTTTTTATATTGCACTAAATCAGGGGTCCTCAAACTACGGCCCCTGGGCCGGATATGTGCAATGAATGTCTGAGTTGCTGCAGAGAGTCTTCCGCTTCAGGGACTTTTTGTGCATGTCGGAGAGGGGCAGAAATTCCAATTTGGGGTCTGCTTCAGCCTCCTGGTGCAGGGCTTTGGGCGAAGGCTGGAGGGAAGCGCCGCTGGTGGCGAAGAGCCGGAGGGCTTTGTTCTAGTGGAACTGAATCATGGCCTGGAACTAGCTGACCATCTCAGCCCACTGAATCTCCAGGCGCTGGTACCTGGCCTTGCACCCCCACAGGTCTTCCCTCTGCTTGGAAAGCCTATGCTCTTAGTCCTCAGTGAGGTGCTTCTGCTGAGCCTCCTTCTCAGTCAGATCAAATTTGAACTGAGCCAGCTGTTTTGCCAACTCTTTCTGGTAGTGGCTGCTTAGCTCCAACAACTGATTCCTGTTGGGGCCCTAAGGAGCCTGGGTGGGAAGGCGAGGAGTGGCTGGGAGGGGAGGGATGAATAGAAGCCGGCGAGGCGCCACTCGACACAAGTGATATCGAGTTGGCCACAGCCACCCAGTCACATGACCACCTAGCCATGCCCACCCAGCTGGTCATTAGGCAGATCATATTAGTGGTCTGTGGGATTTAAAATTATGAATTTAGTGGTCCCTGAGGTCCAAAAGGTTGGTGACCCCTGCAGTAGAGGACAGTTTTATCCAAGAAGTCCTCAGCTTATGACTGCCGTTGAGCCCAAAATTTATGCTGCTAAATGAAATTTGTTAAGTGAATTTTGCCACATTTTCCGACCTTTCTTGCCACAGTTATTAAGTGAATCATTTTCTTGCCACAGTTGTTAAGTTAGTACCACGGTTGTTAAATAAATCTGGTTTCCTCTTTGACTTTGTTTATCAGAAAGTCTCAAAAGGTGATCAAATGACTCAGGGACCCTGCAACTGGTCATAAATATCAGTCATTTCAGAGGTGGGTTTCAGCAGGTTCTGACCAGTTCTGGAGAACCGGTAGTGGAAATTTTGCATAATTTGGAGAACCGGTAAATACCACCTCTGACTGGCCCCACCTCCATCTATTCTCTGCCGCCCGAGTCGGGAGGAAATGGGGATTTTACAGTATCCTTCCCCTGCCATGCCCACCAAGCTACGCCCACAGAACTGGTAGTAAAAAAATTTGAATCCCACCACTGAGTCATTTGCCTCTGAAGTTTGATCACTTGATCATGGGGATGCAGCAACAGTCATAAGTGTGAAAAATGGTGGTCAGTCAAGGACAACCTGAAACACCTTGACCATCTTGTGAGTAAATTGCCTATAAGTAAAGCAATTGCTACAAGCCACTGCTTCCATATGAACATTTCACTAAAATGTTATGGTCCTTTGCAAAGCAAAAAAGTCAATTTTTTTCCCCTGTCAAATTAAATGAGAAGGAGGACATTTTCAGCACAGTGAAAACGCTGAACTACCACCTCTATATAACTCTAAGAAAACAGTCATTTGGGCTGGCTGGTGTTGCTGGGATCGGTAGTCTGAACCTCCGAGTTTGCAAAAGGTTGACCTACAGCATTCCGTGAACAGAATTAAGCGGCAATATATGTTCCTTAACGTTCATGAAATACTATCTATTTTTATAGGTAACCTGCAATTACAAAAACAACTGGGATAATGACCCTGAGTATCCTTGGCTCAAACTGTAATTAAGCAACTGACATTTATGCTAAATAACAGCTCTGTGGTATAAGTGTTGTGCCTGTTTACATATCTCTGCATTAATTTGCTGCCCATTGATCTATCTGATTAAAAATGGTTCCTCTTAAAATGTTTACATGCTTCTCTTTCACAGTGTGTCTTTGACCTTCTTTAAACCTTCATTTGCAGCTCACCATGGCCTCATTTCCTCTTAATCCAACTAAAGGATATTTTTGAATGTTCCATTATGTTCAGAAGACGGGCAAGTAAAAAATTAAAGATGTAACGTTGTTTTCTCACACGTTCTTTTCTGTGAAATTTGGAATGATCCCGCAAAACCTTCCCCTACATACTGATGTCCATCCATGCAGGTGAATACATGTGAACAAACATATAGGTGTATGCGGTGGCTCAGTGGCTAAGATGCTGAGCTTGTTGATCAAAAGTTCAGCAGTTCGAATCCCTAGTGCTGCGTAACGGGGTGAGCTCCCATTACTTGTCCCAGTTTCTGCCAACCTAGCAGTTCGAAAGCATGTAAAAAATGCAAGTAGAAAAATAGGGACCACCTTTGGTGGGAAGGTAACAGTGTTCCTTCCCACCAAAGGAACCTTTGGCATTTAGTAATGCCAGCCACATGACCATAGAGACGTCTTCGCACAGTGCTGGCTCTTCAGCTTTGAAACGGAGATGAGCACCACCCCCTAGAGTCGGGAACGACTAGCACAGTGATGGCTAACTTTTTTGCCATCACGTGCCAAAAGCAGGGGGAGTGCGGGGTGGTTGCGCGCATGCGTGCCCACACCCATAATTCTATGTGCCTTCCCCCCGCATGCCCGTGCAACCCCCCTGTGCTCCTCCCACTTTTGGCATGTGATGGCACGGTTGACCCAGTAGGCCCGTTTTTCGCCCTCCCCAGGCTCCAGAGGCTTTCTAGGTGCCTGGGGAGGGTGAAAACAGCCTTCCCCACCCCCAGAGAGGCTCTCCAGAGACTGGAAACAGCCCATTTGCTGACTTCTGGTGGGCCCAGAAGGCCCGAAGATCAGCTGGCCAGCGCACGCATGCATGCTGGAGCTGAGCTAGGGCAACGCTTGCGTGCCCACCAATAAGGCTCTGCGTGCCACCTGTAGCACGCGTGCCATAGGTTCGCCATCATAGGTTCGCTAGCACATATGTGCGAGGGGAACCTTTACCTTTACCTCTTTATGTGGATAACTTTAAGTGGGCTCCATCGTATTCATGCATCATTTGTAATTAAACACACACCATTTCATAAAAATTATTAGTTAACTCTAGCATACTATTTGGTACACAAATATGTTGTAAATACAGGCATTTGTTTATTTGCAAAAATGTGCAGTTTGCCTTAATTTGCTTCTCTTTGTACTGTACAATACCTGATCTAAAGTCTGTATCTTCAGAGCTGGAGAAGCCACAAAAATTGATGGTTTCATCCGAGAGATAATTATATTCTTAACCATAGGTTAGCAAGGGAACAAATTATTTGGCAAAAAGCACTGCAAAAGTTTGGGATTTGGATCCAAATGAGAATGTTGACTTTAGAAAGCAGTTCACAAGAGGACACTTATCAAGAATAAGTAGCTTGTGATCGATAATATTGAAACAGGCCACAAGAATGAAATGTTTGTGAATATTTACTAAATCAGAAGTAAACAACATTTTTCAGCCTGTGGGCTGCACTATAACTTTCTTTCCTATCTGGGTGACAAAAAAAATATACTGTGATCAGTGATAGAATAGAATAACAGAGTTGGAAGGGATCTTGGAGGTCTTCTAGTCCAGGGGTCTCCAACCTTGGCAACTTTAAGACTTGTGGACTTCAACTCCCAGAATTCCTCAGCCAGCAAAGGGATTCTGGGAGTTGAAGTCCACAAGTCTTAAAGCTGCCAAGGTTGGAGATCCCTGTTCTAATCCAACCCACTGCTCAGACAGGAAACCCTATACCAGTGATGGCTAACCTTTTTGCCATCGCCTGCCAGGAGAGGGGGGGGAGCGGGAGAGGGTCGCGCACGCACGTGCCCACATGCATGTGTGTGCAACCCCCTCCCCCCCCCGCTCCTGGCACATGATGGCCTGGTAGGCCCGTTTTTCTTTCTTACCTGGCTCCAGATTCTCTCTGTGTATCTGGGAAGGGCGAAAACAGCCTTTCCCACTCCCTTGGAGGTCCTACGGAGGCTGAAAGGGCCCATTTCCCAACTCTCGGTGGGACAGGAAGTGACATTTTTTGCTGTCCCCAGCCTCCAGAACCTCTCTAGGAGCCTCTCTAGGAGTCTCTGGAGGCTGGGGACAGGAAAAAACGTCACTTCCTGTCCCACCGGGAGTCTGGAAATGGGCCCTTTCAGCCTCCGTAGGGCCTCCAAGGGAGTGGGAAAGGCTGTTTTTGCCCTTCCCAGATACACAGAGAGGATCTGGAACCAGGTAAGAAAGAAAAATGGGCCTTCCCCACCCCACCCCCAGGCCCTCCAGAGGCAGGAAACAGCCTGTTTCCCTACTTCTGGTGGGCCCAGAAGGCCCAAAAATCAGTTGGCCGGTGCACGCATGCGCCCCAGAGCTGAGCTGGTGTGCCCACTAATATGGCTCCGCGTATCACCTGTGGCACGCGTGCCATAGGTTCGCCATCATGGCCCTATACCATTTCAGACAAATGGTTGTCCAATCTCTTCTTAAAAACTTCCAGTGTTAGAGAATTCACAACTTCTGGAGGCAAGTTGTTCCACTGTTTAATGGTTCTAACTGTCAGGAAATGTTTTTTTTTACTTCTAGGTTGCTTCTCTCCTTGATTAGTTTCCATCTGTTGCTTCTTGTCTTGCCCTCAGGTGGTTTGGAGAATAGCTTGACTCCAGTTCTTGACTCCACTGCCACTTCTTTGTGGCAACCCCTGAGATATCGGAACACTGCTATCATGTCACCCCTAGTCCTTCTTTTCATTAAACAAGGCATGCCCAATTCCAGCAACCATTCTTTATATGTTTTAGCCTCCAGTCCCCTAATCATCTGTTGATAATGATACCATGGCAGGACAGTAACACCTTGAAGCATAAACCGCCCAACCCAGTCTAATGTGTTGTGTGAAAATATCTCCTGATAAGGAGATGTGATAGCTGTGCACAATCTACATTTTTAAAAAAGCATTATACTGATAACTGCATATGGTAAGTCCTCTATTTGCAATCTTTCATTTAGCAACGTGAACTTTTACAACAGCACTGGAAAAAAAAATGACCCACAACTGTTCCTTGCACTTACAACCATCTCCACGTCCCCATGTTCAAAATTTGGCCACTTGACAACTGGCATTTATTTATGAGGTCCTGCGGTCACCATTTGAAGTTTCCCAGCCAAACCCCAGTAAGCAAATCCAAGTCAACGTTTTTTCTACAATCAGCAAACAAGGGAAGATTGAACATAATTGTGTTGACGGATTGATATGATTAATACAGCTGCACACACAAAAGGCTCTGGGTGGCTTACAACTGTAGACACAATCTCTCCCTAGCATAACCTTATGATTATCTCTACAGTCACATCACCTCCACTAAAATAGTTATCATGATGGAGAAATGAAAGATACAGCAAAATGTTCTAGTACTGAATATCCTTATATGGATTTCTAACCAGAAGCTATGACTTTTTTTAGGATATTCTATGGCAGGGGTTCAAACTCGATTTCATTGAGGACTGCATCAGGGTTGTGTTTGACCTTGGTGGGCCGGGATGGGTATGGCCAGAGTGGGTATGGCCAGCTTGACGTCACTCATGTTGGGGTGCCTGTGGTGCATGCAGCCCTCCCGAGCTCCATTTTTGCTGGCAGAGGCACCATGGACCGGTCCTTCACCGTTTCCAGGATGGCCCCCGGGGCAGATCGAAGCACCTTGCAGGCCAGATCTGGCCCCGGGCCTTGAGTTTGACACCCCTGTTCTATGGCATTCATTGTATCCCTACAGTTGGGTGGGGGATCTACTTTTACTGAAATACAACAGCCTGCATTTATTTCCATAACTGCTCATCTCCCAAAAGTTGATGCTGAAAGGCATATCTGTTCCATGGTCACTGAAAGTACTAAGGCTTCATCAAACTGTTTGGGATTTAACATAAAACATCTCATCCTTTCGTGCTTTGCATATATTCTCTTGATCGCTGCCTCTCTATTCTTTTCTCCATCTCAGCCCCAAATACAGAGGAGAAGAAGTAAAAGGAAGTGAGAAATAGTTCCTGTATTCTTGTGTTTTTAGTTCGACACCCAACGTCTTGTGTACAGAATATAAAAGATAAGCCTAGGAGTTTACATCTTGGGCTAGACAAACACACACGCACCTCCAATATTGAGAACAGGAAAGCTTTAGATCCAATTTATGGCTTTTCACTTTCTTTCTCTATATTTTTATCATAGCTGGACCCCCGTGGTTCACTACGGAACTATGTGCTCGGTCTTGATAAATTGACACTTGCAGCCTGACACAATGTAGAATGTGTAACTCCATAGCATTCAGAGTGTGTTAATATAATGCAACTGGCAGTTGGAACAGAGGGGGAGTAGAATGTCCCAGCCTGCAGCATCCATCAGTATTCATCTGGCTAGCATTCTGTCAGTGTGTGAGAGAGTTGAGGAGTGTTTGGAAACTCAAACAGTATTTGCTGTGTGAGCAAGAAGGAGACAGGAAGGAGGCTGGGCGTGGCTTAGCTCAACTGTTCTATAGTTCAGCTTGCTGCTGTGAAAGTAAAACTGAAAGTGAAACTCCTATGTTTGTGGGGAGGGGGAGTAGAACTCCTTAGCATCAGAGTGTGTTAATAATAATAGAGGAAATACTACTGCTCTGATGGTCATTTCGAAAAATCCTTTCTTAGTGAGCACCTAGAAGCCAAGAGGAACATACGTGGCAAATTTCAAGTTTGTAGGCTTTACGGTTCTGGAGATTTCGTGATTAATGTGTGAGTGGTTTTCACTTATATATATATATAGATAGGTCTGAGGTGCACTATTTTTTCAATACTTGGGAGTTTGTCTACCAGGAGCAAAAAATGTACATGAAAACAGGTCCCAGGGGGAAAATGATTTACATATAATTCAAATTGAATACAGTTCATATAATTGGTTTCCAGTCATATTATTGCTATTGTTGTTGTACTACTGTTATAAAAGAGAAGCATTTGTCCCTTTTATCACAGTAGATTTAAATTTGGTATAACTGTGGATATTTATTACTTTATGTATTTCAATTTATAGAATAGTCCATGTCAAACTGGGTGGCTAACAACAGTTAAAAATATGACAACACAACAATGAAACAGACATCATTGGCAAATGTAATGAAAACCAAAACAACCAACCAACAAATCAACACAACAATTGTAGCTCTATCACACATTTAGATTTCCACACTCAGTGTTATAACCAGTTTTTGGGAATCAAGCAAGGTCAGAACTAACCCAATATCAGAAGCGGGAAGGAGGTTGATACTACATGGGTGGGCACCATAACCGAAAACCTTCTCTTCCTGGGTCCCACTCAATGGCACTCTTTAATGGGAAGTCCATGCCTTTCTGGCCAGACTTAATGAGACAGGTAGACACCACTGGGAAGAAACGGTCCCTCAAACAATCTGGCCCCATGCTATGAAGCACATTAAAAGTAATTTTCAGAACTTTAACTTGTACTTTGAAGAATACCCACAAGTTTTTTGTTTTAATGTTTTTGTGGTTAATTGTTTTTAATTGTTTTTGTGTTTTCGATTGGTAAGTCATCCAAAGTAACATATGTGAGATGGGCAATTACATAAATTGATTGACTGATTGACAGGAAGGGAGGGAGGGAGGGAAGGAGGGAGGGAGGAAGGAAGGAAGGAAGAAAAGAAAAGAAAGAATGAATTCTGGCAACTAGTGCAGCTCATGAAGTAGACATCCTGGGACTGCATACAAAACTTTTAGAAAGCCAGTTGAGGATCTGGAATTTCTAATGTGGACTGAAGAATTCCATTTATGATATGAGAAATCTTATTCAAGACTACATTAAAAAAATAAGAATTGGGAAAAGGATAATAAAATGGAAAACAAATAAAAATGCAGTTATTTCTACAGCACTATTTAACAGTCCTGCAATGACATAATCAGTTGGCATTCTCCTTTTAATACTGTTTTATGTTTTATAGATATTCATTATGAGCTTGAAGATAAGTGAGCCGATTAAAACTGGAACATTCTACAGTATTTGCATTTTCCCCCTTTCTCTTTCTTTTGACATCTGACTGAATTTGACAGTAATTGCTTCTTTCTTTCCCCCTTATTCTACTTGCATCCAAACCTTCTTCATCGATGTAAGAGCTCTCAGATGTGAAATTGGGTGTTTAGGAGCAAATATATATTGGTGTTGAATCAAATTATATAGAGATTTGGTCTCTTGCACAGCTGATTTGCTTGGCATTCTATAATCTTAGGACTGAATCATAGATCATCATAGGGAGCTTTTTCTTTTGACAGGAGAGGCTGATCAAAAGAGCATTTGTGAATAACTTATAAAACTATGTTTATAGTAGAACTGCATGACTTGTAAATAGGGATCTCTCCCACTTGCTACCATTTACACGGATCATCAAATTGTGGAGTTGGAAGGGTTCATGGTGATGATTTAGTCTAACCTTACACACACACAACTATGTTCTCTGCTCTTTCTTACAAGTAAGATACATGTCAGGTCATGATCAAAAATGTAGACCCATTTTCATAATATTTTCCTATTTTTCCTGCAAGCCCATTATCCTCTAATATGGATTTCGATTGCCGTTTTGACAAATGTAGATGTTTTCTACGTTCATGAAAAAAATTGCATTCATTTTACTGAGGGAATGATATTGCAACTTCAGAGGAATGCAAAATTAAAGTTTATTGATTAGTCTAATTTGTACATTGGTTGATTCAGCTCGCATTAAAAAAGAAACTGAACAAATTTCCTACTCAGTCTTAGTTACGTGTCACTAAGTTACACTTGTGGATAACCTTTTTTTTAAAGGTTTTTTTTTTTTTTAAGACAAGCAAACATTTAGTGCATCATTCATTTCTTCCATGTGACAGTTCGGTGTTATCTTCAAAGGTTTCTTCTCTTCTCTCTCTCTTCTGTCTTCAATCTCACCAAGTCCATTACAAAGATTTTCCACTAATATAATATTCTAGTTATAACATTTTTTTCAATCTCTTTTAAAACTTATTTGTATCTCTTTTCTAACCAATAATAAAATTGATTCCATATCTTATAATATTCTGAATCTTCTCTTTCCTTTATCATCATAGTTAATCTATTCATTTCTGCACAATCTAAATTTTTTTTTAATTACTTCTCCCTCCGATGGTATATTCTCTGCTTTCCAATTTTGTGCATAAACAATCCTTGCCACTGTTTTTACACGTATAATCAAATATATATTATCTTTACTAATTTTCTTTGGTAAGATACCCAACAGGAATACCTCTGGTTTTAAATCCATATGTTGTTGTGTCATTTCCTCCAACCGTAACTTAATTTTATTCCAATAGTTTTTTGCTTCAGGGCATGTCCACCACATGTGGTAATATGAACCTGGTAACTGGTGGCATTTCCAACATTTAGCAGATTTAACTTTAAAAGCTTGTGGATAACCCTGATGACACTTGATTCCCCATGCAGAAGCTCAATATTAAATTGCTACCTCCTATGCCCTTTTGTTCTTGAACTTGTCCTCTATTTCGGGAAATACCAATGTAGGATTTGCCTTTCTTTTGAAGGATTTATTCATAATCTCTCTTTAATTCCCTCCCTCCTTGCCCAAATCAGCTGGTACATGGCGGGCATAAGACATTGGCCCAGTGATGATAATGTACTGTAATTATGTTAGATATACGGCATTGCATAGTTATGAGCGATACCCAGAGACTCCGCTACTTGCTTGAAAATAAATGCCAAGGATCCCAAAAGATTTCCATCTGGAAAAAAAAAAAAGGCCCATTTCATTGAGCTGGATTACCAAGCCTCATTACGCAGTAAACAACTGTCGAAGCATACAATGCTAAGGCAGGTAATTGGCAATTGAGAAATGATTTCTTGTTTATAAGAACATGCAGTACGATGGCTAAGTAAGTCACAAACAAAATGCAAGGCACACATTAAATCATTTTACTGGCACTGAATACACACAAAGTGAAAAGTTTTCCCAAGAGGATGTCGTTGCAAACAACAACTCTGGCAGGAGAGGGCACAACCTTAAGGTTTGCACACAGATCGAATGGCTCTTAAAAGTGCAAAAGCCAAGTGTAAAAACATTCTCAAAAGCATTGAGAAAGAGAAGGACCAAGCTAGGAACTTTATATTATGAGCAATGCTACATAGAGGACAATCTGTGACCATTTGTGAGGTATTTGAATGTGGGCAGCTTTTTATTTTATTTTATTTTATTTTTTTTTACAAAAAACCTTTGCCTAACAAAAATTAGCCATTTATCTTTCTATTATCCCTGGTAAAAGCAAAATTCTGTGCTGGTTTAAAACCACAAACTATTCATCCTGTTTACTCCTTGCAAATGTAAGCTTAAAATGAGTCACAAGGTTTTTTTTTTCTTGGTTTTGTTTTTAATTCTGAAGCCTCAATAGAAATGACTTTCTTACAGCATCTAGTCAAACACTGTATCCCCCTGAGCAGAGTTGGGCTAATGGATGATTAAATATGCATGTAAAAATTGGGTTGGGGACCAGTCACTCAAATGAATTTTTCCCATAAACTTTGGAAGAGCGAAGGAAGGAAGGAAGGAAAGAAGGATTAAAGGTAAAGGTTCCCCTCGCACATATGTGCTAGTCGTTCCCAACTCTAGGGGGCGGTGCTCATCTCCGTTTCAAAACTGAAGAGCCAGCGCTGTCCAAAAACATCTCCGTGGTCATGTGGCCGGCATGACTAAACGCCAAAGGCGTACGGAACGCTGTTACCTTCCCACCAAAGGTGGTCCCTATTTTTCTACTTGCATTTTTTACTTAATTTTGAACTGCTAGGTTGGCAGAAGCTGGGACAAATAACGGGAGCTCACCCTGTTACGTGGCACTAGGGATTCAAACCGCTGAACTGCCGACCTTTCGATCAACGAGCTCAGCATCTTAGCCACTGAGCCACCGTGTCCCATAAGGAAGGATTACTAGATAAATAATATCACCCAATGGATGTTCCCTTCTGTAGGACATTGTTACAGTACTAGGCAAGTCTAATCCTGCTGTGAGGCAGGAATTAATCATTTTCAGATGGCTGATTTGGGGAAAATAGCCTTTGATGTTTGGGAGAAAAGGGCTGGACCCCCATCTTCCTGACTGAGCCACTGTCTCAAGTATGCAGAAGGGTTTGTTTGTTTTTGGTTGGAGAAGAGCAAATGGAAAAATATTAGCTCTGCGTTTTGTTTTTGTTACCTGTTCATGTTTTTGCCATCCTCACCAAGGAGCTAGTTAGTTTGAATTTCTCTCTCCAATTCATGGAAATGAGCCTGTTCGTTATTCTTAATATCCTTAGTATCCTGAATTCAACTTATTCTGAACTTTCACTTTCCTGCCCAAAGGTTCAAAGAAGGTCATGTCTATACTCTACTTTTGTGATGGGGACAATCATCTTTCCATTTTGTGTATGGGACTATGTGAGGGGTCCTGGGTGCTCTCTGAGTTCGGTGGTTTTCTTGCAGATGTTTCATTACCCAAACAATCTACATGGGGCTACCCTTGAAAAGTGTTCGGAGACTACAGTTGGTGCAGAACGCAGCCACGAGAGCTGTCATGGGTGCACCTAGGTACACCTACATTACACCAATTCTCCGCAAGCTGCACTGGCTCCCTATTGGTCTCCGGTCACAATTCAAGGTGTTGGTTATTACCTTTAAAGCCCTACATGGCTCAGGGCCAGGCTATCTTCGAGACCGCCTTCTACCACATAGCTCCCAGCGACCGGTAAGTTCCCACAGAGTTGGTTTCCTCCGGGTCCCATCAGCTAAACAATGCCGGCTGGCGGGCCCACGGGGGAGGGCCTTCTCTGTGGCTGCCCCAGCTCTCTGGAACCAGTTACCTCCTGAGGTCCGGACCATCCCCACCCTATTGGCCTTCTGAAAAGCAGTGAAGACCTGGCTTTTCCGGCAGGCCTGGGGCCGTTGATCTCGCTGTTGTGATCTGGCGAGATCCGACCATGAATGGTGTGAATGGGTTTTAATTGTTTTTAATGTTTTAATTTTTAATGTTTTTATATATGGTTTTTAAATGCATTATAAGCCACCTTGAGTCTTCAGAGAAAGGCAGCATACAAGTTGAACAAATAAATAAATAAATAAATAAATAAACAAACAAACAAACTAGGTGACATCATTGGTGCTAATAGCACTGATTAGCACTGATGATGTCACCTAGTTTGGGTAATTAAATGTCTGCAAGAAAACCACCAAGCTCAGAGAGCACTAAGGACCTCTTATTTCAACCCTGAGCTATAAATATTCTCCTTTATTGATGTATCTATTTTCATGCCTTCGCTGAGTTTTCTTCCATTGGCTTCTTCAGACAGGGACTATAACCACAGCTTAAAAGCCAGCCCTGCCCATGTTTAATGTGTCTCCGGGGGGTGGGGGGAGAGAGTCAAATCTTCAATCTCACAGTCAGAAACAACATCTTGCCTTTTTTGACCACTTCCTAACACCGTGGATGCCTCTGACTTAATATGTTGGGCAAATCAGTCAGCTTGGTTAATTTATGGTTCAGTATGTGGTAGGAACTCAGAGATATTTCTTAACCAGATTTAGTTATGGAAAGCAAGACATCATGTCTACATGCTACAAAGACCAGTAATAATAATTATTTCCAATTGAACCGTTTCACAGTTGGTAGGAAGCTCTTCAGCCTTGGTGGCGCAGCAGACTAAAGTGCTGTTAAGTAGCACCAGCTGCCTGCAATTACTGCAAGTTCGAATCTCACCAGGCTCAAGGTTGACTCAGCCTTTCATCCTTTCGAGGTAGGTAAAATGAGGACCCGGATTGTGGGGGCAATAAGCTGACTTTGTATAAAAAAGAACACCGCTGGGGCGGGGGAGGGCGAAAGCCCTACTAAGCAGGTATATACAAAAGTATAAAGGCTATTGCTTAACACATTGTAAGTCGTCCTGAGTCTCCGGAGAAGGGCAGCATACAGGGTGGATAAAAATCAATGATTTTTTTAAAAAAATCAAAAAAATCAGATTTTTTAAATTTAAATCGGATTTTTTTTAAATTTTTATCGAATTTATTTTAATAAAAAAACTTTTGGGGTAAAAATCTATCGTAAGATAGTTTTCTATTTAAGATACATAAATAATTTAGTTTATTCAGCATGAAATGGAGCTTAGTTATGTAGCATGAGGCTGTATATTCTGCAACACTGGGATTATCAGTGAGTCAACAGTGGGTCAAAGGAGTAGCAGAGATGACAGTTGCTCTTTAAAAATTATGATTTAAATCAAGTTGATTTAAATCAAGCCTTTTTACTAGTGATTTAAATCATGATTTAAATTGTGATTTAAATCAACTTGATTTAAATCAAATCCATCCTGGCGGCATATAAATCGAACCAATAAATAAATAAATAAATAAATAAATATATGTATCTGGATGCTCTTAAACTGAGAAGGAATCTATAGAGCCATAACTGTTTCCATTTTTTTTTACAAGAAATCCTCAGACCTAAAAAAACCCAGTACCTTTCTGTTTAAAGAAGCCTCAGTAATTTCATGCTTTCCCTGCACGTCTCAAAACAGGTGCTGTTGCTGATACTTTAAGAGCCTTATTAATTTTAATAAGCCAACTTTTTTTTTTAAAAAAAACCCAATAGCATCATTTTTCTCAAGCTTGAATGGAAGCATGAAGCAGAAATATGTCACTGACACAATGCCCCAACACTTCTGAATCATTTTCAAAGCATGCACAGCCCTTCCAAACAGATTTTTTTTAATGCTAAAAGAGTTTTGGTCATGAGTGCTGTATTTAGAGCCAAATCATGTGATGGTAGTGCTACCAGAAAAGGAAAAAAAAAAACATCATTAAAACGTTACTAGGCAAACAAATTCAAAGTGAGCTGAGTCAAGCAACATTTTCTATCTGCAAAGCGCAAACACAATTGTATGCATCAGGAGCAACTTAACAGAGTAACAGAGTTGGAAGGAACTTGGAAGTCTTCTAGTCCAACCCCTTTCTCATGCAGGAGACCCTACATCATTGCTGACAAGTGGATGTCCAGTCTCTTCTTAAAAGCTTCCAGTGATGGGACACCCACAACTTCTGAAGGCAAGCTGTTCCACTGGTTGATTGTTCTCACTTCAGGAAATTTCTCCTTCATTCTAGGTTGAATCTCTCCTTGATTCGTTTCCGTTCATTGTTTCCTGTATTGCCTTCAGGTACTTTGGAAAGTAGGTTGATCTGACCCTCTCTACTTTGTGGCAGCCCCTCAAATACTGGAACACTGCTATCCTGTCACCCCTGGTCCCTCTTTTCACTAGGACCATGGGTGACAAGATAGCAGTGTTCCAAATTTAGAAGAAACACTGGACTTCCGCAAAAATCTTTACAATCTTGGGAAGTAGAAGTCGATCTAGGTAAACTTGTATGTTCCAGATGTCATTGGATTATAAATCCATTGTCCCTGCTCACAATTGGGATAATGGTGCAGTGGTTAGACTGTAGTACTGCAGGCTGGTTCTGCTGACTGCCAGCTGCCTGGAATTTGGCAGTTCAAATCTCACCAGGCTCAAGGTTGACTCAGCCTTCCATCCTTTCGAGGGGGGTAAAATGAGGATTGTTGAGGGCAATATGCTGACTCTGTAAACCACTTAGAGAGAGCTTTAAAGCACTGTGAAGCAGTATATAAGTCTAAGTGCTATTGCTATTATCTCTGCACAAGCTAACATTCTGTTTCTGGTGTTCAGTCATGCAGCTGTTTTTTGATACCACATCTGTATCAGGGGTGAAATCCAGAAGGTTCTGACAGGTTCTGGAGAACCGGTAGAGGAAATTTTGAGCAGTTCAGAGAACCTGTAGCGGAAATTTTGAGTAGTTCGGAGAACTGGCAAATACCACCTCTGGCTGGCCCCAGAGTGTGGTGGGAATGGAGATTTTGCAATATCCTTCCCTTGCCACGCCCACCAAGCCACACCATGCCCACCAAGCCACGCCCACAGAACTGGTAGTAAAAAAAATGGATTTCACCACTGATCTGCATGGCATGAAGAAATAGCTTTTCCCGATCACTTGTTCTCAGCATTGGTGGACCAAAAATCACCATCTCTCAACAGAAAGACCTCAACTGAGAATCATAGTTTAGAAACTTCGACAGCTATATCTGTAATTCAGTTGCCAGCCACATAGCTCTTAGGAAGAGAGTGCCATTGGTGAGAGCACATGGTTTATATTCACTTCGGCATAAACAAAAGATTCTGTGATAATCAGCATGGAGAAGCTGTCAAGTCTGCTCCAGTTCTTAAACTAACAGGACTGTCAAAAATGTTACAAGCTGCCTCTCTGTAGGTAATGACAACATGACATATGCGCCACAGATGTTGCTCAGGAATACAACCCCTCGCAAAAATGGCACCTATGATTTTGCAACAAGAATGCATGGGATCTATCAGAATGGATAACGAGGGAGGGGAAAGGAAGCTGTCACCGGGATTCCTAAGTGTTTTGTTGTCATTGATCATGATGTGAGGATAATTCATATCATGTTAATTATGAATTATAATTATGAATTATCAGTAACAGTACCTTATGCCACCAGACTTGAAATTTCGGGCTTAGACAATTTAGAACTTCGTTGTCTTCGGTAAGACCTAAGTGTAGTACATAAAATCATCTGCTACCTGTCCTATCTGTCAATGACTACTTCAGCTTCAACCGCAATAATACACGAGCACACTGGGTTTTGAGATTAAGGAATATATATGGAATTTTGATTTATAAATTGATATAAAAATTAGAATTGTGTTTATTTGGAAACTAAAGATTGTATATAAAAAGGAGTTGTGTTTATTTGGAAATTAAGATTTATGGTGATACAATAGAATGCTAAATGTTTAGATTAAGATGTTAGAATTAGTGATAAATATTTGGGAGGAACAGGCTCAAGCTCAACCCTTCCAAGACTGAATGGCTGTGGTTTCCGGCATCCCAATATAGTCAGCTGACTCCATCACTGACTATTGGGGGCCAGTCTTTGGCCCCCTCAGAGAGGGCGCTCAATCTGGGAGTCCTCCTGGATATGCAGCTGTCCTTGGAGGAACATCTGACGGCTGTAGCCAGGGGGACCTTTTGTCAGGTTCGCCTGATTCACCAGTTGTGACCCTTTCTTGATCGGGATTCCATGTGCACAGTCACTCATGCCCTCGTCACCTCTCGCTTGGACTACTGCAACACTCTCTACATGGGGCTCCCCTTGAAGAGCACCCGGAGGCTCCAACTGGTCCAGAATGTGGCCGCGCGGGTAATTACGGCAACTACATGGCGCTCCCACATAACACCGCTCCTGCGCGAGCTGCACTGGCTCCTAGTGGTCTTCCGGGTGCGCTTCAAGGTGTTGGTTACCACCTTTAAAGCGCTCCATGGCATAGGACCTAGTTATCTTTGAGACCGCCTGCTGCTACCGACAACCTCCCATCGACCCGTGCGCTCCCACAGAGAGGGCCTCCTCGGGGTGCCATCAGCCAAACAATGTAGGCTGGTGACCCCCAGGGGGAGGGCCTTCTCTGTGGGGGCACCTACCCTCTGGAACCAGCTGCCCCCAAAGATAAGGAGAATCCAAGACCTCGGTGCCTTCCGCCGTGCCCTTAAAACTTTCTTTTTTCAGCAAGCCGGGCTGGCTTAACATATTTTTAAATATTTTTAATTTTTAATTGGTTTGTCATTTTAAACTGGGGCCAAATTAGTATATATTCTTTTAATTCTTTTTAATGTTTGTATTGTATGTTTTTATCTGGCTGTACACCGCACTGAGTCCCTCGGGAGAAGGTGCGGTATATAAATTTGAAATAAAATAAAATAAAAATATTAAAAAGATGTAAACGGATGACATTTGGAATCGAGCTTGTTAAAGAAGTGTGAGCAACTGTACCTATTCATGACCGGACCAAACCTTCGCTCTTAAAAGATGTATTTTATGTTTAAGATGTTTTAAAAAAATAAAAAAATATTTTTGAGAAAAAAATAATAATACACGAGGACACAATAGATACAAATTCATGGTAAACCGCTCCAAACTTGATTTCAGAAAATACGACTTCAGCAACAGAATGGTCAATGCCTGGAATGCACTACCTGACTCTGTGGTTTCTTCCCCAAATCCCCAAAACTTTAACCTTAGACTGTCTACTGTAGACCTCACCCCATTCCTAAGAGGTCTGTAAGGGGCGTGCATAAGAGTACCAGCGTGTCTACCATCCCTGTCCTAATGTTCCCTTTTATTCGTATCCTTTTCATGTATTTATAATTATGTTTACACTTGTATCTGTCATAAAATACATGCTTGACAAAATAAATAAATGAATAAATGAATAAATGAATGAATAAATAAATAAATAAATAAATAAATAAATAAATAAATAAATAAATAAACAAAAATGTACAAGATTCCAAGGGGAATGGAGAAAAAAAACTCTGCACAACAGCAGTTGAGTTTCCTACAAACAATAGTATTCTTTGAGAAAAGAATGTAAAAAGCTATAGAGAAGGCACATTTCCATGATGCTAATAAGCTATGAAAGGGGAATTACATAAAACCCTGGAGTGTAGAATATCAGATTGTTTTTGCTCTTTGGAGAGCATGAACAACGATCTGTGCGTTACCCAGAATGACTAACAGTCTGACAGCCTGATTAAGCAATTCAGTTGTTACATTTGTGAATCCAGAAGGTGCACTAGGTAAGACTGCAAATAACCCCTTTGTTTTGGTCCTCAGGGGTTTGTGTGTGTGTGTGTGTGTGTGTGTGTGTGTGTGTGTGTGTGTGTGTGTGTGAAAATTATACACCCACAATCATGAATAATAGTCAGAAAATGACCAAATGTTCATGTTTATCAAAACTCAATGCAGATTTATAAAGAAAAGAAATAGAGGACTTTTTGTGAAATTCAGTTTGCAGAAGGGAAGATAATACTCTTGATCTTTTTATTTTATTTTCTTCCACATGTATCTTGCCTTTCTACCAAACATAATATTCGAGGCAGCTAGCAATAAATAAAAATAAAGTAGCAAAACTAAAAATAAAGACTAAAACACATAGATTAAAAAGCATTCTGTTGCAAAGTAAATAAATCTGCACCAGATTGAAATCTGCTTTAACGATGAACTACTTGCCCTCTTGTCCTCAAAGCATTTTTAAAGTGTTTATATAATCAGTCAATTCTAATTTGAGAACGTGCACTTCAGCTGAACCACTACTTCTAAATGGAGAGCTGGAAATCTATGCACAGTGAGAAATGAGAAAAAACCTTGGAAATGTGCACATCTGTTGGTATGGACAGGCCTTTCTAGGCCTTAAAGATGGTTTACAAGAAAAAAAATATATATATGAAGAAGAATTTTGTTTTATACTATACATTGGAAGGCAAAAGTACTCAAAAAATCCAATTTCACTGCTTGTGTGGTATATAGGCCCATACACAGCAGCCCCTTCCACCACAATTATTAACTAATTTCCCTTCCCGCCTAAAAAATATCATCGCTTTCTATTCTAATCCAGGAGAAAAATGCTGAAGCCAATTTTTTATTCCTTCCTTCCTTCCTTCCTTCCTTCCTTCCTTCCTTCCTTCCTTCCTTCCTTCCTTCCTTCCTTCCTTCCTCTTTCTTTCTTTCTTTCTTTCTTTCTTTCTTTCTTTCTTTCTTTCTTTCTTTCTTTCTTTCTTTCTCTTTCGTTCTCTCTCTTTTTTCTTTCTCTTTTTCTCTTTCTCTCTTTTTCTTTCTCGTTCTCTCTCTTTTCCTCTTTTCTCTCTCTCTCTCTCTCTCTCTCTCTCTCTCTCTCTCTCTCTCTCTCTCTCTCTCTCTCTCTCTCTGCTAGGCCCTTTTACAGGTGCCCTTCAATACGCCCCCATGATCTATTATCTTAAGCCAAAGGTCTGGCAAACATAATGACTTCACCGCTGGCTCATCTACTATTCTGACTCATCTTTTGGTGAGACCTTGGCTGAGAGCATCACCTTTGCTGCATAAGCAGCCTCGCCTTGCATGGCGCCAGTAGAGAAAGATAAGTTCACTATCTGGCTTTTTCACATAATATTGATAGCACTATGTGCTGGGCCATCACCTTCCACTCCTCATCCCTGCTTCCAGCCAACAATAAAAAAGCTTGTGCTGTCACATATTTGTCATTGCAGTTGGCAAAATGGTAGGTCAGCTCCCTTCAATATCCTGCATCTTTTCCAACAGGAAAAAAAGCAGACAGCCTCACCCATTCTGAAAACCTTGTCTTAGCCAGTAAAATAGTTTCTCATTATTCTGGCTTTTCTCTAGGGTAATACACTAAATACCAGAATGGCTATTTCAATCCACCCACCTTTCCTGCTTGCAACCTAACCTATCATCAACCCCACCTTATATCCACCTTTCCTTCCTCTTTGCAGATTTAATACAGCTCTTATTTTGCTGGACACAGTGACTCAGTGGCTAAGATGCTGAGCTTGTCGAAAGTCAAAAGTTGGCAGTTGAGCAGTTCGAATCCCTAGTGCCGCGTAACAGGGTGAGCTCCCATTACTTGTCCCAGCTTCTGCCAACCTAGCAGTTGGAAAGCGCATAAAAAATGCAAGTAGAAAAATAGGGACCACCGTTGGTGGGAAGGTAACAGCTTTTCGTGCGTCTTTCACATTTAGTCATGCCGGCCATATGACAATGGAGACATCTTCGGACAGCGCTGGCTCTTCGGCTTTGAAACGGAGATGAGCACCACCTCCTAGAGTTGGAAAGGATTAGCACATATGTGCAAGGGGAACCTTTACCTTTAATTTTGCTGGAAGAACCAGTGGCAGCAGGATTCTAACTGTCCACGTGAAGCACCAGCCCGTCTTTCCATCGAAGTTGTACCTATTTATCTACTTGCAGATAACATGCTTTCAAACTGCTAGGTAGGCAAAAGGTGAGGAGGGTGACAGGAGCTCACCCTGCCATGCAGTACTGGGATTCAAACTGTTGGAGCAAAGACCATTTCCAGTGTCATTAAGCCACTGAGCTACTACATCCATCATATGTAAGATAACAGATAAAAGTATAAACATGATTATGAATACATGAAATGGGTATGAATGAAAAGGGACATTAAGACAGGGATGGTAGGCATGTTGGTGCACTTATGCACGTCCCTTACAGACTTCTTAGGAATGGGGTGAGATCAGTGGTGGGATTCAGCCAGTTCACACCACTTCGGGCGAACCGGTTGTTAACTTTCTGAACAGTTTGGTGAACTGGTTGTTGGAAGAAATCATTAGGGCAGAGAACCGGTTGTTAAATTATTTGAATCCCACCACTGGGTGAGATCAACAGTAGACAGTCTAAGGTTAAAGTTTTGGGGGTTTGGGGAAGAAACCACAGAGTCAGGTAATGCATTCCAGGCATTGGCCATTCTGTTGCTGAAGTTGTATTTTTTGCAGTAGAGTTTGGAGCGGTTTACCTTAAGTTTGTATCTATTGTGTGCTCATGTATTATTGTGGTTGAAGCTGAAGTAGTCATTGACAGGTAGGACATTGTAGCAAATAATTTTATATACTATGCTTAAGTCAGACCGAAGACAGTGTAGTTCTAAGTTGTCTAAGCCCAAAATTTCAAGTCTGGTGGCATAAGGTATTGCTGCTATTGCGAGCAGAGGAGTGGAGGGCTCTTCTCGTGAAATATCTCTGCACTCTCTCAACTGTATTAATGTCTGATATGCAGTGCGGGTTCCAGACAGATGAGCTGTATTCGAGAATGTTTTGTATGGTCTAGTTAGTAGAACAAGTACACTTGTCTGCTGTTACTGAAGTTCTTCTTAATCAGGCTAAGAAATTCATTTTTAGGAGGTGAATTTTTCAAGCTCTCAAATTCTTCTCCTGTTTGGATGTGATCAGAAGAAGAACTCCTTAGCACTTTCCTATGATCCACAAATCTTTTCTGTTTCTCCATCCTTCTACCAGCATTATAGCAAAGGAGAAAAGTGAAAGAAAAGAAAATATGCCCTATCCCCATGGTGTAGTCTTGAAGCACAACAATCTTTCAAAGAGCAGGTATGTCAGGTTTTTTTTTTTGCAACTTCAGCATCCTCCTGATGGATTGACTTTAGCTTCCAGAATTCTGGAAACCATTTACCTGCTTCATTTTAAACATAATTGAAAATGAAAGTGTTGCAGTTTGCACCATATTCACTCTTTCAAATATTCAGGACTTCATAATATACTTTTATTTGAATTCCCTTAAAGGTAGACGAGTTAGATCCAGTTAAAGGATAAGGCTTCAAGTAATTTGATTTGTCATTCCTTACATGCTTGCATTCCAAATTGATCACAGCTTTGTGGGATGAATCTTCTTTCCCTCCTACCTATCTGCTAGCTCCGTGATGGTGAACCTATGGCACGCGTGCCAGAAGTGGCACACAGAGCCATCTCTCCAGGCACGCCAGCTGTCACCCATTACTCTTCTGGGTTCCGGCACGCACATGCGCACCAGGCAACTGGTCTTCGAGCGTGTGGGAGTGCCAGAAACCGGAATAGTAACTCCCTAGTGCGCATGCGCGCACTGGGAAACTTAGATTCTGGTTTCTGGTGCATGCATGTGCGCCAGCCAGGTGGTTTTTGCGTGCACATGCGCACCAGAAACTGGAAGACCTGGTGACTGGCGCGCACGCGCACTCCGGAAACCAGAAGCTCAGCTTCCTAGTGCACGCATGCTCGCTGGGGAGCTGCTTTTCTGGTTTCCGACGCTCCCCCAGACACGCTCCCAATTCGGCACTCGGTGCCAAAAAAGTTTGCCAACATTGTGGTACCTGCTTCAATAATTGATGAGTATGTAGGGGGGGTTTGTCAGAAATGACTGCCCCCAAATTTATTCATACAGGATTTTTTTTTAGTCCATTATTGTGCCATTAAAAAAAAACCATCAGAAGGAAATAATGGACTAACATACTCCCTCCTTCTCTAAATTGTGGTAAGAAGTAAAGAACTGAGCAATAAGAAATGCTGACTTTAGATAAATGCAAATATATCTTTTTTAATCATGCATTTTGCTCTATAGAAAGAGTTCCAAAGAAAAAGAGAGAAATATGGAAACGAAGTGGCCAATTCTCACCTTTGCTCAGGTGCAATCCAGGATAGCTGGAGTTTGCCTAATGCTGGGTTGCACCTCCAAGTTCAACTCAATTATTTTGACTTAATGAGGCTACACACACACACACAAAGAAAATCCTTTGTTATAAACTCACTCTCTAAGAAATACAGTCCCTAAACCGAGAAGAGTAATGTTTCAGAAGACCTAGTGAGTTGATTATATTTTAAGATGAGTGCTCTAAAATAACCCATGGAGACCTTGTCCAGCTAGCTATTGCTGTAGTTTAATCCAAGAAACTGAGGGAGGCAACTTGCGGTCATTTAAATATCAGGAAAAAGCTTCCTGACAGTGAGATCTGTACAATAAATGAACATCTAAGTACAAAAGTTGTAAATTCTTGATCGCAGGAGGTTTTTAGCATCTTTCATAGGTGGCTTAATTGGTTTTCTTGACATTGTAGGAAACTTGAAGAGACAATTCTTGTGGTCCGCCCCAATTCTACAATTCTATGATGAACTCCAGATTCTTTTGCATTTGGCAAATCCATAAAAAATTATCCCAATAACATCAGTGTCAGAATTCAGTGGAGCAAAATGGATGGACTTATTTTGAAATACACAGCTTGCGTACAATGAACAGTGAAAACGCTATATTGTACTGTTAATTAAACATGAATTAGTAATGCCACAAAATAGAATTCACATCTAATTAAAAATGTCTCTTTGATCATGCACCCCATTACAGAGTACTGCATGCATACAAATAGCAGGGAAGGCATGCATGTAAAATCAACTACTTAATGGTTGTGAGCCTTCAATATAACCATATGCAGCCTATATGGAGAGAGAAAGAGAGATTAAAGATAAAGGTTCCCCTCGCATATATGTTCCCGACTCTAAGGGGTGGTGCTTATCTCTGTTTCAAAGCCAAAGAGCAGCATTGTCCGAAGACGTCTCCATGGTCATGTGGCCGGCATGACTAAACACCAAAGGCGCACAAAACACTGTTACCTTCTCACCAAAGGTGGTCCCTATTTTTCTACTTGCAATTTTATGTGCTTTCAAACTGCTAGATTGGCAGAAGCTGGGACAAGTAATGGGAGCTCACCCCATTACGTGGCACTAGGGATTCAAACCGCTGAACTGCTGACGTTTCGATCAACATGCTCAGCATCTTAGCCACTGAGCCACCGTGTCCCCAAAGAGAGATTATATGCCATTAAATTACTGTCGACTCTTATCAACCACAATGATAGATTTTCTCCACAACAATCTCTCCTAACCTAAGACCATTCAAATCTTCCAATGGTATGGTTGTCACCATTATAATTGTATATAGATGGTTCCCTCTTAACTACCACTCATTCAGCAACTGCATAAATTTATGATGACAATGAACATTGTAAATACTGGATAAATGGGCCATAGATTTTGTCCTCACCCCTTTCATAACATGATATAATTGTGTTCTGCCCACATTTGCCCAGAAAGAGGACTCTTAAAGAATTTTCCTATGGAATATTTAGAACTACATTCTGTGGTGTGTGAAGAGGTCACGATCATGAAAAATGTGGAAGAAGCTCACAGGATTAGTCTGTTAGAAATTCTCAGTCATCCAGGTCATGGTTATCCCAAAGGTGCTTTTTTCAGGAGGCAACTGGATTTTCTTGTTTTTTTCTTTTGAAGACATTTCACTTCTCATCCAAGAAGCTTTTTCAGCTGTGACAGGATAGTGGGGAATGGGAGGATTTATATTCCTTGCAGACAGCTGATAATTTGCATCCTTTTAGAGGGTCCTTGAAGCACTTGGAGGTTTATCTGTGTCCTCAGGGTCATGTGAGTAATGCTCCTGGTCCCTGTAGTGTGCAATTTTTTTCCTCTGGAAACTTATTCAGGTGACCCTGAAGACACAGATAAAAAGTGCAGAAGAGAGCAACCAGGATGATTAGGGGACTGGAGGCTAAAACGTATGAAGAACGGTTGCAGGAACTGGGCATGGCTAGCCTACTGAAGAGAAGGACCAGGGGAGACATGATTGCCATCTTCCAATAGTTGAGGGGCTGCCACAAAGAAGAGGGGGGTCAAACTGTCTTCCAAAACACCTGAAGGCCAGACAAGGAATAATGGATGAAAACTGACCAAGGACAGATTCAACCTAGAAATGAGGAGGAACTTTCTGACAGTGAGAACAGTCAACCAATGGAACAGCTTGCCTTCGGAAGTTGTGGGAGCTTCATCACTTGAGACTTTCAAGAAAACATTGTGAGAAATGGTGTAGGGTCTCCTGCTTGAGCGGGGGGTTGGACTAGATGACCTATAAAGTCCCTTCCAACTCTGTTAATCTATTAAGCTTTCAGAGTAGAAGAAGCTTCTTGGATGAGAAGCAAAATGTTTTAAAAAGAAAAAACAAGAAAGTCCAGTTGCCTCCTGAAAAAGCACTTTTGGGACAAGCTCACAGGTTGCTTCTAAGAGAACTTCAGTATGGGCACAGCACCCTGAGAACAGCCTGAGCTACACAATACAAAGTTGAGCCTCTGATCAGCACTAATAACATTTTGAAGACTTCAGCAGGTCAAGCATGCAGTTATATGCTGAAAATTTTTATCTCTGTATCTACTGCAACATGCCACGTGGATCTATAGGGGAACCCCAGGGCTGCAGTAATCCAGTGAATCAATAAACAATCCCACTCAGTTATAGAGAAGCCAAAGGGCAAAGAGCAGCTCAATTGGGATGGTGTCTTTCTTCAAGAGCATTCTAAAATGTCATTTTTAGAATTTGAGTTGGACACCTCTGAAGACAAGGTCAACTCCATGAAGAAATCTTAGTTCTTTGGATGGGTGCAGCGGTAGACAGAGAAAACAAATTTTATATGGGAGTGAGCACATATAACTCACTCTGTTCTTCTTGGTATATGCTCCTATCTATCCTGGGAAGTAACACATTGTTTATATATTGTTATACATAACATTATATGTATTGTTAATACTGACAATTTTACATCTTAAGGTAGATTAAGATAAGAGTTGGCTCAAGCTTACTCATTGAGCTTCAAGGTCAAGTGAAGATTTGGAAGTTCAAGTTCAAGCATCTCACCGGCTTTCACATATGAACATAAGCCTTATTTATTTATATTATCAATTCATTTATTTAATTTGTATGGTCAAACTCAGACCAGTGTCTCTCTCATTTATATTTCAAGAATAGAATAGAATGGAATGGAATGGAATGGAATGGAATAGAATAGAATAGAATAGAATAGAATAGAATAGAATAGAATAGAATAGAATAGAATAGAATAGAATAGAATAGAATAGAATAGAATTTTTTATTGGCCAAGTGTGTTTGGATACACAAGGAATTTCTCTTGGTACATAAGCTCTCAGTGTACATAAAAGAAAAGATACATTCGTCAAGAATCATAAGGTACAACACTTAATGATAGTCATAGGGTACAAATAAGCAATCAAATCATATTAAGAAACAGTCAATATAAATCTTAAGGATACCAGCAGCAAGGTTACATACATACATACATACATACATACATACATACATACATACATACATACGGCTGCTCATATTATATATCTTAATTCTGGGCAGTTCACAAAGAAAAAAATAATTTAAAAAAACATTTAAAAGCCCATAAAACATAGCAAAACCTCCCACTGCCCCCCAAATAAATATTCTTCCATATATGCCCACATTCTGTTTCCTTGGACTCTTAACCCCACTATGCTTCAGTAAATCTTTTTGGCCATCTAGTTCTGAGTGATCTATCCTCACCAGTAGCAATTCTCTATAATCCTAGTCTTTCTCTTCACATATGTGTATATGTGTTATGCTTCAAATAATAATAGTATCACACATTTAGGAACTTGTGATGTATAAAGCCAATAAACATTTTCCTCAATTTCTCCTTTTCATGTATTTCTCACCTTTTCTTCATTCAGCTTGAATTTGATGATGTACCTTTTTCTATTGTGTTTGCAATTTTGCTTAATATATGGCGGAAGGATGGTAGCCATTTTTGTAATTTAATGAATAGTTGTACATTGTTTTCATGAATACATGCAGCTTTATGGAGACTTTTCCTACTATACGTTTTTAAATGTATGAACTACATTTAAAAATAAAAAGCCTGATAACTACATTTTAATTTTATATATTGGTTCAGAATTGTGAAACTAGTTTGGTTCATATTTAAATGCAAACAGTCCCTGTTTCTGCACATCCGGAACATCAGAAATTACAGAGTGATTGGGAAGATAAAAACTATTTAAATCCTTCAAATATATGTCTATATGCCAGAAGTACAATATCCGTGTTGCCCAAGCAAAGCACAAATGGCTTAGATAATCAACAATTTTGCCTTTAAGGAGAATACAATCTAAAAAAAAGCATGGGAAAAAGCTATTCAGAAAGCCCTTGATGAAATGTTCACTAAAACCCCTAAGATCAATAAATTCTTGAATTGGTACTTTGAAGTACAACCAATCTCCTTTTTTTCCTTCTTGCTTGCAAAAATTGATTTTGAAGCAATGTCTCCTGGAAAGGAAATCGGAAAAACTACCCTTATTAGTAATGGAGACCATCAAATGTTGGGTTTGAGCATCCTGTGATGGCTGAATCCATAAATGTTGATTTCTCAACATTTATCTCAGTCTTCTCTTCACAGCTGCACATCAATTACGTGACTATCTATCTCATGATATAATTTTTAAAAATTCAGTTGTTATAGACAGTGAATCATATATTTTAATCAGCTGCATATGCACACGTCTTATTGCACAGCTCCATATCTGAGAATCATTCCGTTAATCTATAAACAGTGTAAATTTGATGCCTTTCTACATAAAATACACATGCATACAATTATTATATGAGAGATTTGACGTTACATGGAAGCATCAGCCCCAAAGTTTATGATGATTGTGTTTTTGTGTGTGTATTGTATTGAAATCTCTAACTTATATCCATCAGGATACACCACACGTCATTGCTTCAAGTTATAGTTATTAATGGAGCTACTGTATCTGTATTTCTGAACCACCTGTGAAATACAAAACCATCTTCTTGATAAATTCTCACACAGTAATTGCAGCATCGTGGTCTTTTTTTGAATGGAAGCATCACGGCATCATCAGCAGAGAGCTGATATGCATTTCTTGACATGCCCATGCAGACTGGGGTCATCTTACACCAATTGCATCACTGTAAACAACAGCTGGTACTATTGTGTACATTTTTCATCAAACAAAACAATAGGCAGTTCCATCCTTTGTCCTATGTACAACATCACTGGTTGCACTGCCAATACTCTCTCTTCTTTTAAATCATGCTCTGCAACTTTTCTTCCTGGCACTGAATCATATTTGGAGGAAGCCTGTGTCCATATATCTAATGTGTAATTAAACCTAGGTAGATATAATTGCAGAACAGGGAGGGGAAAAGCAGATGGCAAACAGTAAAAACACAAGCAAAGATATTCATTGTTGAAGATTGATGCTATTGCCAACTGCTGTCGTTCAGTCTCCAAACTCCATTCTTGAGAGAGATGGCTCATTGATATTCTGTCAGATATAAAACCTTATACAGCCATATGCTTAGCATATCTGTTATCATTGCAGAGAGTCAGCATTTAACTTCTCTTGGTACCTTCCTTAACATCAAGTTTGTCCTACTACAGTTCAATCATCAACTTTTCTTTTGGCTACTCTTGCAGTTCATGTCCTAGAATGATGGTACACATCAGCCTTTGCTGACCTGATAGCCTCCAGATGTCATTGTCTCTACTCATACTATCAGAGGAAAGAGGAGACTTTGGTTCAAAACATCTGGAAACCGCCAGATAAGGAATGGCTAAGGCCAAAGTTCCCTCTAAGCTAGAAAAGCAGATGAGCAAGATGAGATAGCAATAGCACTTAGACTTATATACTGCTTCATAGAGCTTTTACAGCCCTTTCTAAGCGGTTTACAGAGTCAGCATATTGCCCCCAACAATCTGGGTCCTCATTTTACCCACCTCGGAAGAATGGAAGGCTGAGTCAACCTTGAGCCGGTGAGATTTTGAACTGCCTAACTGCAGCTAGCAGTCAGCTGAAGTAGCCTGCAGTGCTGCACTCTAACCACTATGCCACCTCGGCTCTTCCTAGCATCAATTGGATTATCCTGGGCAACCCTGGCTGGGGAGTAGCTTACCTATCAGCTTTACCCAGTTATTTCGTTCCAAGCTCCAAACCTTTGGAAACACAAGCAAAGTAAGATTATTGGATTCTTCCTCTGGACCTGAACTTGTTGAAGTTGGTGTTGGTGATAGTCCCAATCAAGGGACTAACTAGGAGCCACAGTGGCGCAGTGGTTAGAATGCAGTACTGCAGGCTACTTCTGCTGATCACCGGCTGCCAGCAGTTCGGGTCTCACCAGGCTCAAGGTTGACTCAGCCTTCCATCCTTCCGAGGTGGGTAAAATGAGGATCCAGATTGCTGGGGGCAATATGTTGATTCTGTAAACCGCTTAGAGAGGGCTGTAAAGCAGTATATAAGTCTAAGTGCTATTGCTATTGTTGAAGTTGGTGTTCGTTATAATCAAAGAGGAAAGTCAAAATCTTCAAAGGCTCAGCTGTGCCTATTGCAGTGCCCTTTCAGATTCCAGGTCGAACAGGAAGCAGAGATACATCTCAGTGCACATGACCGTCACTAACACAAGGAACACTGATTCCTATTAGTCTCTCCTTCCTCTGCTCTCTATTCATTTATGCAGAATTTCTGGGTCAGCTTTGTCAAGAGACCGAGTCTTGTGTGTATAATAACCATGGTGTGACTCTGCATGAGTGCAGCTGATAGTTGAACATAAGCTAAGTTATAGGTCTGTATAATTCTAGCAACTTGCTGAAGGGTTGGCTATCTGGCTGAAGAAGCTTTAGAGTTAATATCTATGGAGATTGTCAGTCATCCAGGTCTTGGCTGTCCCAAAGGTGCTTTTCCAAGAGGCAACTGGACTTTCTTCTTTTTCTTTGAAGACATTTTGCTTCTCATCCAAGAAGCTTCTTCAGCTCTGACTGGATGGTGGGGAATGGAAGGATTTATATTCCTTGCAGACAGCTGGTCATTTGCATCCTTTTGGAGAATCATTGGTATGGGTGTATGAATAGCTTTCCAGAAAAGCTGCACAGAACCATTTGCACTTCAGTTTGAGATGCAGACAACACAAACTTGTCTCCAACAGCCTGCACAGTGAAGGGACGCAGGGCAGAAAACATCCTGCAGAAAGCACAACTCCACAACACAGTCCTTTCAGCAGTTCCCAGAAAGCTCCACTACTCCCATTTGCACTACTCAGGTGACCCTGAGGACACAGATAAACCTCCAAGGGGCTTCAATGACTCTCTAACAGAATGCAAATGACCAGCTGTCTGCAAGGAATATAAAGCCTTCCATTCCCCACCTTCCAGTCAGAGATGAAGAAGCTTCTTGGATGAGAAGTGAAATGTCTTTGAAGCAAAACAAGAAAGTCCAGTTGCCTCTTGAAAAAGCACCTTTGGGACTTTAGAGGTAATAGAAAGCATCTCTTAAGCCCAGGTGTTCATGTAGTGCTGCAAGTAGATCAGTCCAAAAAAAAAAAAAAAAAAAAAGGCCTGCTTTATAGTCCATATTAGTAGGCTACCATCTAATCTCCTTTATAAAAATGAGATAAAACCTAGGTATGGTGTTCCTGTGCTCCTTAGAGAAAGGTTAGCATGTTATTTCTTAATTGAATTTCTCAGGTCATTGGTGCATAATGTGAAATACATTCCAGAATGTTGAGCAATTTGATTAATGAACTTACTGAACTAGAGACAATTATTTTCAAAATATTATAGGGAATTGGGCTGACGTGTCACAGGAAAACAAAAATATTGTGTACATGCATACAGAGACAGAGAGAGAAAGGTTAAGAAAAAGGTTATGTTGCAACTACCATTTAAAACAGAGGTAAACAACTTGCAATCCATGTGCCCCCCCCAGCCTCATTTCAGCAACATATACCTTGTTTCCCTGAAAATAAGACCTCCCTTGATAATAAGCCCAATCGGGCTTTTGAGCGCATGCGCTAAAATAAGACTCCCCCTGAAAATAAGTTCTCCCCAAAAATATTTAACACAGAGCTGGAAATCAGGTAAGAGAGGAGCCCCATCTTACGTGCCCCAAAATAATAAGACCTCCCCGAAAATAAGGGCAAGCACTTATTTTGGAGTTCAAAAAAATATAAGATAGGGTCTTATTTTTGGGAAAATACGATACTTTTTGGAAGCAAGAGGGTTTTTTTTTCTATTTGTGTGGTGTGTCTTTTGGAGAACAAAAGAGAGAGCCGGAAAGTTTAATAAACTCAGAGTAGTGATAAGTAGGATTCTATGAAAGGACAAATTAATGAGAAAAGGAGCCCAAGATGGATGGGAGCTCATAAAAAGGAGATACTAAAATATAATCACAAACAATTCCAATGATGAATGTCACTTTTACAAGTTTCCTGGGTTTTATTCCATTATTGTTCCACTGAATTTACTTTTTGCTATATTAACATTGCTCCTGAATTCTTGTTCAGCTGGGAGAATTTCTAAAATTAATTCTGGAAATGAAACTGTAAATAGTTTGTCATGGCTTTTAGCTTGCTCTGTTCATGACAGTTCCCTCTTCTACATTATTATTTATGCACATCCATGCATTGATAAACCCTGAGGGGAGGGAAACTAGGACAACCTTAATATGATTATGCCACTGAATCAACGACGTCTTATTGATGTGCTTCTATGCTCCTGTGGCTTGATAAGGCAAATGAGCCAAAAGGGATCAAAAGTTGTGGCAAAGCGCACAAATATGCATACACTGCTGGACTATTACCAAAAAAAAAAATTAAAAAAATAAAAACAAAAAGCTATCTTAATGTCTCCAGACTGAATCGCAAGCTGATGCAGAGTCTAAAAAGATACAGGCATTTTATGAGCTACATTAAAAGAAACTTCCTGTCCAACTTATGATAAGTAACATTCCACTTGTGTTGGTCATATTGCACTTGGAGTACAGTGTTCAGAAATGGGGGCCAGGTTTTATGAATCACCTAGACCAGTGATGGCTAACCTTTTTGCCATCGTGTGCCAGAAGGGGGGGGAGGTTCTCGTGCACACGTACCCACACCCATAACTCTATGCGCCCGCTCTGCGCATGCGTGCACAACCCCCCCTGCTCCTGGCACGCGATGGCCCGGTAGGCCCATTTTTCTTTCTCACCTGGCTCCAGATCCTCTCTATGCATCTGGGGAGGGCCTCGAGAGACTCCTCTCTAGGAGTCTCTGGAGGCTGGGGACAGCAAAAAACATCACTTCCTGTCCAACTGGAGTTGGGAAATGGGCTGTTTCAGACCTCCGGAGGGCCTCTGAGGGGGTGGGGAAGGCTGTTTTTGCCCTCCCCAGATGCATAGAGAGGATCTGGAGCCAAGTGAGAAAGAAAAGCAGGCCTTCCCCACCCACCCCCAGGCCTTCCGGAGGCAGGAAACAGCCTGTTTCCCTACTTTTGGTTGGCCGGCGCACTCATGCGCACCAGATCAATCAACTGGCCGGCGCACTCATGCGCACCAGAGCTGAGCTAGCATGCCCACTGATATGGCTACGTGTGCCATAGGTTCACCATCACGGACCTAGACAAAGTGGAGTATAAACAGAATAAGAAAACTGAGAACACTGAAACCAGTTCATAAAAGATCAGTCAGAAGACCTGGAGATCTTTAAATAGAGAAGAATCTAGGGCAGTGATGGATAACTTTTTCCGGACTGAGTGCCAAAAGCGTGCGCACATGCGAATGCGCATGTGCGCATCTGAACCCCCAAAATGCAATACACATGCGGCCCCCATGCATGTACCTCTGTATGTGCATGAGCCCAGCCCTCGTGAATGCATGCAGCTCCAGCGCATGTGCACATGGCTCCCTGTATGTGCACCACCCCCCTCACATACACAGCAGAGTTGTGTTGACCAGCTGGCCGGCAGGAGGCACTTACGCATGCACAGCGGAGCTTAACTGGGGCGATGGCTCACATGCCCATAGAGAAGGTGCTACATGCCACTAGTGGCACGTATGTCATAGGTTCGCCATCACGAGTCTAGGGAAAGAGTAGCAAACCTCATAGATTTGGCAGGCTGTGTTTCTGCAGAGTTGTACTTCGTAGTTTCAGATGGAACTAGAACCAAAGAGAGCAATTGCAGGGAAGCAGTTTTCTGCTGTACATTTGTACAAATGTCACAGTATTAGAAGCCATTCATAAGTCACTGCCTTAAAAAAAAAAAAATTTAAAAGCATTGTAGACACTAAACTGCATTAGGGGCGACTGGCCTGCAATCTGAGTTTAGCCCCCAACCTTCTAGATTGTTATACTGCTTGCCAGAGGTGGGTTTCAGCAGGTTCTGACCAGTTCTGGAGAACCGGTAGCGAAAATTTTGAGTAGTTTGGAGAACCGGTAGTAAAAATTCTGACTGGCCCCACCCACATCTATTCTCTGCCTCCCAAGTCCCAGCTGATCAGGAGGAAATGGGGATTTTGCAGTAACCTTCCCCTGGAGTGGGGTGGGAATGGAGATTTTACAGTATCCTTCCCCTGCCACGCCCACCAAGCCACGCCCACCAAGCCATGCTATGCCCACCATGCCACGCCCACAGAACCAGTAGTAAAAAAAATTTGAAACCCACCACTGCTGCTTGCCTAATTTTAGCCAGAAAGTTGCAAACATTAATTCTTAAAATATTCACTTGCATTTCTTTTTCAGCTATGGATAGCATGAATACAGAAGGAAAGCACAACAGAACTGGCCAGCAAATTGTGCTGGAACATTGTAGACAAGTGTTAGACTCCAATGTAAAATAATATCTCTCAAAGATTCTTTGTAAAGTAAAGTGGTACTAAAGAATTTGTCTCTGGGCCATAACTTTTTGGGAAGCCTACTTCTTCTGGGAATTATCTGTTATCTGTTGTTTGTGAAACAATTATAAAAAAAGAGTGTAATATAAAAGTGTATGTTATCACAACTGCATTCCTAATATGCTACTATGCACTTTAAATAAATAGTCCATTTAATACACACAACATTCTCAAAACATGCGTAGTTTCCAGACCTGCTCAGGAAATTAAAAGGAACTGAGTGTCTCTTTCTGTTTAATTGTCTTCTGCAGAGACAATTTAAGGACAATGGATTTGATTCAGCACCTCTAATGATTCAAAAAGGGAGATAAAGATGCAAAGGAGCTGAAGGCAGGACAAGAAGCAATGGATGGAAACTAATCAAGAAGAAGACCAACCTAGAAGTCCAGTTCCCCCACCATAGAGATTCCTCCTAGTGTGGCATTCTTTTCCTCTGCTGACCGGAAGTCCGGTTCCCCACCATAGAGTCTCCTCCTAGCGTGGCGTCTTTTTTCTTCTACCTGTCCTAACCGAAAGCCCTATCAATTGTGGAGCCGACCAGCAACAGGGAGCCGCAGCAGAGGGATGAAAGAGCCACATGCGGCTCCAGAGCTGCCGGTTGCCGACCCCTGGACCAGAAGACCTCCAAAGTCTCTTCCAACTCTGTTATTCTGTTATGCTGTTAAAGGAATAATTTAATAAATTTGCTTTGAATCATATTTTCCATTTGAAATCCCTGCTCAGTATACCATACTAATATTAACTAGATTTAAACCATCTCTACTGGAGAACATTGCTCTTCTCTAACTTTTCTCTCCCACCCCCTTTTTCCAACTTGCATACCCAAGTAGTCATTTCTTAGATCTGTACCTCTTTGTTTCTATACCACAAAAGGCACAATGAGTAAGATTCATCCCAAATATTCAGGATTCTATATTCTAATTACTGAAAGCACCGATCCGATGGAAACTTCAAATCTATTTCTTGCAAATCTAGGAAAATATGTATGCTATTTTTGCCAAGATTTTTTTTTTGTTGGTAATATGACAGCAAGGTCTTTTTGAGTTATAATGAGAACATTTTTTCTGTAAGAGAACCAAGCCATGCATTGCAAAGATGCTGTCTTTGAGAGAATAAAACAAAGACAATTGCAAAGAAATATCCAGAGGAGCGGGTGGTCCAAGATTGCTATTCTTAGATGTTCCCTGTCAGCCCATAAGCAGAGAAGCATATTTCTGTCTTTTGGCCCAAGGAATTTCCTCCCCCTCCCCACCTTGGTGTGGAAATGTCATTTTTATCCCTTGCCAAATGTTAGAATGCTCTTCTACCCATCCTGCACTATTCGAAACATCAAAACCCTTTTTTTTAAAAAAAAAAAATTAGAATGTCGATTTATGGCAGGCGGTGCCTGGCAAACAGATGTGGGGCCAGGAATGTAGGGGAAAGTTCACCAGAATTACTCTTTTTTCTAATATGGGACATGTCATTTTGTTCTAACATGAAGTGAATCTTCCAAAGTTTTGCAGATTTAGCATATGCATCTACTGAGAGAGGGAGGGAGATTATCTAACGCTAAGCGCACTGTTTAAACAATTGGCAAAAGATTAGAAGAATCAGATATTAACACGATAGCATCTCCACCCAGACTTTCCAGGATGAGTTTTGCTTTTTGTGTTTTCTGTGTGGGTGGGTGTGCGCATGTATGTGTTCTGACCCAGCTCCCCAAACATGACAAACCTTCTGTAGGTGAAGCAATTATTCCTTTATTAGGAGCACCAACAGCTCTGGCAAAGTTTCTCTTTCACCGCAGGCTAACATGTTTGTCCAGCAGGGGAGATGAATAGTTGTCTGCCACATCTATTCATCTCTGCCCCCTACCTTTTATTCCCAGAGCTAGGGTGGGGCTTCGCTAGCAGTGGTGGCTCTTCCTTCCCAAGGATCTGCCCACGGATTTCCACTGCTCTCCTCTCCTCTGCCTTCTGCATCAGCACTGGACCCAGATGTTTCATCTCTTCTTCATCAGCCACCTCCAGACCTGGGGGCTGTTGACTCTCCTGAGGGCTGACAGACGGTCCAGTCTCTCTCTCTCTCTCTCTCTCTCTCTCTCTCTCTCTCTCTCCCTCCCTCCCTCCCTCTCTCTCTCTCTCTCTCTCTGCCAGATGCATTCCCTCTTCCCCCTTTGCCTTGATGCTGACCCTGACTCCCACGCCACCTCATTTGATTTGGTTGCCGGTGGCCGACAGGCCACAGCAGCATGCAAGTGTGTATGTGTATGTGTGTGAAACATCCTAGTAATGGGCCTTTACCCATCCAAGAACTAACTAGATTTGACCTGATTCATCTTTTGGATTGGTGCTAAAGTTGGTGCTAAAATTGGATTGGTGTTTCCGCCTGCTCAAAGTAAAATGAAAGGTTCATTAAATTGAGTCTCTCTGTCTTCCTGCCTATATATATGTAATTCTGTTTGCAATTATGTAGAAGCGGTTTCCTGCTGCTTTTGTAAAATATTATTTTCACCTTCCCAGTCTATCTTAATCATCTTGATGTTCTCTGATGGTTTCCCACTCCACTACTTACCAAATCCTGCTCAGCCTCTTGAGATCAGCCAATGTTTGCTAGGTGCAGCCAGGTAGCTGACAAAATAATTCCACTATTATAATGTGGAGAGAGAGAGAGCTTATATTTAAAAAAGTCATGGGATGGGGAAGAACATCTATGGATCTTCTACTCTATGACATTCCTGGTAGGGAAGACCTAGCAGTGCTGTGACAAATCACATAACACAAACTAATTGATGCTTAGTTCTGAACACTCTTCACAGTAGCAATTGGTTTCTTCTCCCTACTTCATGCACTTCTTAAGTCAGTATCATTGGCTAAGTTAAGACTTATTGTGCTACTAGTCTTTGGTGCCTGTCTGCTATCAGTTAGATAAATTAAAAACAAGCATTGGTGAATCTATTCCACTCTTCCCTGGGTGACAATAATGCCTTAACCAAGTTAGTTAGGACCACCAGAGAGCACATGGGCTAGTAGGAATGACCTAGCTGGTCAATGCATCTGTGATTAAGCATGAGTTATATTTGTTTCTCTCCTGATAGGTCAAGCATGATGAATTATGAATGAAAATGTGGGGTCAAATTGCAAAACATAAACGAATTGATAAATATTGGTAATTTTCTAGCAACGCCTTACTTTTGCTTCCAAATAAGCCAAAGGATGGATAGGACTGTCTAATTCTGCTTCATTAACATTTCTGCACTACTGATTTATAGCGTTACCTTGCCATTGCTGCAGTGATATAAAACCTGTCTTCATTAGTGATATATTGCCAAAGCAGATGGCCGGATGATGCTGTAAATTGCAAATGCAGAAATATTCTGTGTTAGTTTTGCATACGTTTTTTCATCATCCCATCTTTTTTCTTCTTCTTCTTCATGCAGTAAACTGATTTTTCCTTTAAAAAAGAAACCTCACAGCGATACAAAAATGCCTGTACTAAATATTTTTACGTATTTTTTTTTAGATTACTAGATTTCAAAAATATTCTTTGTTTCTTTCAAAGTACTTTTGTCATGGCCCAATCAGATCCTAGTTCGGAAGAGGAGGAGGAGCAGGAGTTGGACCTGGACTGTCCGATGGGGATGGCACGTCTCCCCTAGAATGTCTGGAGAGTCCAGGGGCTGAGGGTGATGCTGTCCCAAGCCCCTCAGGCATTGTGGGAGGTGATTGATTGGATGGAGAACTGCCTGCTCTCACAGACATGGGAGAGGATCAGCTTCGGACAGGCAATGGTGTTGAGAGGCAGCATATCCCCTCTGAGGAGGAACAGCTGCCTCCCCCATTCGATCTGAGGGCACGGAGAATAGAGCAGAGGCAAGCTCAAAGGAGTCTGTGAGGCTGCTCGGGAAGAGGTCACCCCACCCCTCCTCACAAGGAATACCCGGCTTGCATTGACTTAAGCAGAAGCCAGGGGAGATTGTTTTTGTTGGGAACAATTGTTTGCTTGGACCTGCACTTCCCCAGCTTTGGAAAAGCTCAGCCTTGACTCATGTTTCTGCCTGTGCCTTGCCTTGTGTGCCTTTGCCTTATGGACTTGCCTTGCCCTGTGGACTTTGACTGTGGACCTTGCCCCATGAGCTTGCCCCTAGTCTTTGGATTTCCTCCCTGCCTTTGCGAATTGGTTTTGTTGCTTACTGGCTTTTGTTTGTGAAACTGCGGGTGGCTGCCTTCAGGGAAGTACGGGGTGGACCCTTACTGGCCATTGTAAGACCATTTGTTGTGGAATTTAACCGAGCAATAAAGGACTCTATCAAAGCCTACTTCTTCCTAGGTGACCTGGGTCATAACAACTTTATTTTTTAAAAAAGATGTTGATTCTTTCCTTCTGTTCCCATCCCTCTGGCTGAAGATAACACTGCAAAATTCTAAGAGGTAAGAAATCTAACGGGGGAGTCAATTCTGATCTTCACAGAAAGCAACTTTTGCCAGACCAATTCTTGAATACAGCTCATCTGTCTGGAACCCGCACTGCATATCGGACATTAATACAATCGAACGAGTCCAGAGATATTTCACGAGAAGAGTCCTCCACTCCTCTGCTCGCAACAAAATACCTTATGCCACCAGACTTGAAATTTTGGGCTTAGACAACTTAGAACTTTGTCGTCTTCAGTCTGACCTAAATCATCTGCTACAATGTCCTCCTACCTGTCAATGAATACTTCAGCTTCAACCAAAACAATACAAGAGGACACAATAGATACAAACTCATGGTAAACCACTCCAAACTCGATTGCAGAAAATACGACTTCAGTAACAGAGTACTCAATGCCTAGAATGCACTACCTGACTCTGTGGTTTCATCCCCAAACCCCCAAAACTTTAACCTTAGACTGTCTACTGTCGACCTCACTCCATTCCTAAGAGGGCTTTAAGGGGCATGCTTAAGCGCACCAGCGTGCCTACCATCCCTGTCCTAAGGTCCCCTTTTATTCATATCCATTTCATGTATTCATAATCATGCTTATACTTGTATCTGTTATCAAATATGTGCTTGATGAAATAAATAAATATAAAATAAAATAAAAACTCCTTACGTCTGGCCTTATGTGTCTTGAAAGGGTAGCTGTTGATAAAAAAAAAAGCAGAAGAAACCTAGTGCAGGAAGATGAGCTCAGGGCATAGCCTACAAGCCTTATATTATAACAGCTGGCAGCACCAGAAGGAAAGGCTAAGTCCAGGACCCATTTGTCACTAGTAGTGCTGGCACTCAAGCATGCCAACTGCCAGCATCAGATGGAGGAGCCAAGGAATCCCTGTAAATTACCCATCAAGAATCATTTCCCATACGACCGTTCTTACATCTGGAATAATTATCCATTGCTTTATGGCAAGTGTTTGGTCTAGGGCAGCTCTTAGCTCCTATTGGCATTCCATGAAAGTGGGCTATCAATCCAGTGTCTACCTGCCTGATGGTTTAGGAAGACAGAGCTCCGTGTTGGGATAAGCAATTTACATGCAAGAAAACTTATGTTCAATATACACGTAAGAGACTCTGTATTTTGAGCAACTAAAGCTGAAGGACAGAAAGCAGGCAGTGAAAGAGAACTCTGTCTTTTTAATTAGATCAAAGTAGACTACCTAGTTTGATGAAGTGATTAAGGCAACAGGCTAGAAATCAGGACATCATGAATTCTAGTCCCATCTTTGGCACAAAACCAGCTGGGTGATGTTGGAACAGTCCCCCTTTCTTAGCCATAGGAAACAGGCAATGGCAAGCCACTTCTACAATTTTGCCAGGAAAACTGCAAGGATTTGTCAACAGGACTGAAGACTGACTCAAAGACACCAACCAACCAACCAACCAACCAACCAATAAATAAATATCCAACACCAATACTACCCTTATCTGCTACCATCTTGCTTATTTTGGTTGAAGAAAAGCAAAGCAAGGTTGGATCAATTATTCTTGTAATGGGAGACTATCAAGAAACCAGGGATGTAAGCTAGAATGAAATTTTTTTAAAAAAATCAAATTAGAAGTAGTGGCGTAGTTCAAAAAGTTGCATATTCCTGTCCATAAAACCACCAAGGGTTGAACTTCTCAGTATGTATAAAGATAAAAGTAAATGGAGTCCTTCAGATAGGTTGGATAACTGCTCTCATCAAGCCCAGCCAATGTTGTCAATTGCCAGGAATGATGAGTCATGTTATCTCAAACATCTTAGGGTTCCCTACCTCTTAAATCTCCTGCGAGTCCCTTGAACTGCAAGGCGATCAAACCAGTCAATCCTAGAGGAGATCAACCCTGATTGCTCTTTAGAAGGCCAGATCCTGAAGATGAAACTCAAATATTTTGGCCACTTAATGAGAAGGAAGGACTCACTGGAGAAGAGTCTAATGTTGGGAACGATTGAGGGCAAAAGAAGAAGGGGACAGCAAAGAATGAGGTGGCTGGATGGAGTCACTGAAGCAGTCCATGTGAGCTTAAATGTTCTTCGGGGACAGGAAGGCCTGGAGGAAATTGTTCATGGGGTCATGATGGATCGGACACAACTTTGCAACTAACAACCACCTCCTAAATAGACAATATTGGTCAAATATCTAATCCTATATACTTTTTTTTTGTTTTCAAATGAAGAGTTTCAGTGATATTGCACTCATGTGGAGAGATACATGTAGAATGTTTAAAGCAGAGCACACTGGAAATGGGGATTCTATGATTGTTTTCTCAAAAACAATGGTTTTTGAGAACAGTTTGGTCTAGTGGTTAAGGCACCAGGCTAGAAAGTGGGAGACTGTGAGTTCTAGTCCTGCCTTAGCCATGAAAACCAGTTGAGTGACTTTGGGCTCTTAATTCTTTCTCAGTCCAATTCAGTCACAGGGTTGTAGCGGGGAAAATAGGAAGAGGAAGGCGTGTTGGAAATATTCGCAACCTTAATTAAAAACAATAATAAAAACAGGATACAAATAACATAAATAATAATAAACAAAATTGGTGGATGTGGAGGGGAATAAAATACTGTAAAGACACAAGAGACTGAGTAAACCTAAGGTACCATACAACAGACAATCTCTGCTTTTTCTTAAGGTTAATACCTCCTTACTTTCTGCTTGTTTTTAAACAAACAAACAAGCAAAGACAAAAAATGTTTTGTAGGACATGTCCTGCCATAATAACTTCATTTTCTGCTGGAGTGCTCATCATCTGTCTGGAAAAGTACCTAGAGGCAGAAACAGAAACTGAGACGAGCTGCTGATTTTTCCCAATTCCCTTTTTCCAGAATAGTTGCCTACTTACTGGCTGGTACAAAGTGTAGGAACAATTGTGCAGCTCAGCACAAGAAGTTGCATTCTTCTTGTGCTGAGTCAAGGTCAGCCTGCTTGGTGTGGCTTTAGGCCAGAAGATCAGATGCTAAACATCCAAAGCTATGGAGGCTGTGTATCTCTGGGCATGGTTTTTTTTGTGGGGAAACTATGCTGATTCCTGGTGTTTAAGCACAGGAAATAGTTAATGCCTCCATATCAACATGTAGAAAGATTTCATTCATACAGTTCGGTAGGTATAAGCAACTCTGAGTGATATACCACTTTCTTGGTGAAGCATATTTTAAAGATCAATGGCAGTTAAACAAGACTCTGCAAAATTAGTAGAAATCTTGTCTGATACAATAGTAGAGAGACTGATTCTTACAAAATGGCTTGTTAACATGCTTATTCCTGAGGTTCATCAGTAGTAACAATGCTTTTAGTAGCTTCTCTGTCTGTCTGGTCTGGTCTGGTCTGGTCTGGTCTGTCTGTCTGATCCCTTCCTTCTCATTTTTCCTTTCTTTTTTTAAAAAATTCAGCATCAATCTCTCTCAGACATATTTAAGCTGCCATCATCTCGTGGCTCCAGCCTCCCAGTGGCCCTTTCAAAAAGTAGTATGATGAAATAGTTGGCATAATAAGCCCCTTAGCGATGCCTCACGCAAAAATCTCTGTTTCTCTTACAAGGCATGGAGAATGTTTGAAATCTTTCTCCTCCTGAAATATCCCACTCCACAGTTTAAACTGATTTTACCTCAAAATGGATCTAGGGGATCTAGGCTGCGGTGTAAATTTTTCTGGGGAAAATGAATTAACTGAATACCCAATCCAAGCAAACAGGCCTTTTTGCAGCCTGCTTTAAGAGATGTCCCATGAGTGGAACTCCTAATAATAAACTAGACAAATGATCAGAACATCTTTGGGCACCTAATTACATAATTGAGATTATGAATGGACCAGAGCTGGAATTCAGCCAGTTTGGTAGCTCCGATAATCAGCTGGCCCCACCCACCCGCTCCCGCCATATCCTGTCCTTTATTTCCTGCTTTCTAGCTCCCTGTTGTAACCCAGGCCCAAGTAGGTAGTATTAAACGTAAACAGTTTCAAAACAAACAGACTTTATTAGAACAGCTGAGAATTAACTCATTCTCAGCGTAGGCCAAACTAAATTAAAACAAGTTCTTAACACAAATTCTTCAGTCTAATCACCAACCTTGGTATAATTAGGCAAACTGCCAAAGACTTCTCTTGGCAAAAGTTCAGAAGCAGAAGACGCCAACCAGAGATAAGTGCAGAAAGAAAAGATCAACATTGTTTTCCGACAAAGAACCTAAGAGTCGTTGCTGGTCTTTTAAGCCTTATGGGAGGGGCCAAGAGATGCCCTATTCCCAAGTTATTCTCTTTGCTGTAGTTGCTCTTGCCTTTTGGCAGCTCTTCTCATACGTGCATTAGGAACAAGCTCCTCCTGTTCCTCTGCCTCTCTACGGTCAGCCTCTGGAGGCTCCGGAGTCTGCACCTCACTCCCCGATGGCCCTGGCCCCATCTCTGCCTCCGACGCAGAGCCCTCGCATCGGAGGCAGAGGGCTCTGCCTTTCCCAGGCTCCAGGACTGGCCCATGTTCTTCCTCAGCCTCATCGCTGTCCAACTCTGCTGCCAGCTCCTCAGGCTGCTGGCGGACCACAACACTCATCTCTATCATGCGGCACAGCTGATTTCCCCCCCTCGCTGTTCTACTTACCAATTGCTGACTTGGAAGGTAAGCAGCTGAGCTTCTAAATGCTTCATTTTCCACATGAAGCACACACTCACCTAATCAGTTGTTAAACTGGCAGCATTCCATCACTGGAATGGACCACCTCTGATCCAAGGCCTTGAGATGGCATTGAATCTCTTTGCATGGCACAGGACTCTCTTCTGACTATTATAGGAGGAAAAACATTGGCATCGTTTTACACCATTATTGGGAAACCTAATAAAACTGTTGTATACACAAGTGATGCATGGTTGAAATACTCTCTTTCAAACATTTTCCATCTTAATGAAGCTTGTAATTCCCAAATTGACTTAAAATGTTCCTACAGTTCAAAACAAAGAATTTCCCCAAATATCTCATCCAACAAACAAACCACAACAACTCAAGAGGGAACATTTCATACATGTGACACAGGGATGCCCATTTCACGTTACCACTCTGCTACTCCTTCTCAATGCAGCCCCTCGCCCTTCCTAAAATGTTGTCCTCTATACTCACAAGTATCTATCTTTGCCAATCCTTATTTAATATCACCAACAATAAAACTATGTCATTGATTTGATGTTCTTTGCCATGATAGGACCTCATCTCATCTGTCCTTTTCATAAGACTCAACTCTGCTAAGAAACCTCTCTAAACAACATATTTAACCCTAGACTTCCCACATATTTAGAATTTAGAATAACAGAGATAGAAAGGAACTTTGAGGTCATCTAGTCCAACCCTCTGCTTAGGCAGGAAACCCTACACCACTTCAGACAAATGGTTATCCAACATCTTCTTAAAAACTTCCAGTGTTGGAGCATTCACAACTTCTGGAGGCAAGTTGTTCCACTGATGAATTGTTCTAACTGTCAGGAAATTTCTCCTTAGTTCTAAATTGCTTCTCTCCTTGATTAGTTTCCACCCATTGCTTCTTGTTCTGCCCTCAGGTGCTTTGGAGAATAGCTCGACTCCCTTTTCTTTCTGGCAGCCCCTGAGATATCAGAACACTGCTATCATGTCACCCCTGGTCCTTCTTTTCATTAAACTAAACATACCCAGTTCCTGCAACTGTTCTTCATATGTTTTAGCCTCCAGTCTCAGGACATGACCTGTACTACATGATGACAATGCAATACAGATTGGGGGAGTTTGGATTTCCAAGGAGATTTAGTGAGTAGAATTCTTTTAAAGATGCATTATGTTTTTTTTTCAATGATTTACATACCTACTGTGACATGAATGCCAAAATCAACATTTCTCTCTCTCTCTCTCTCTCTCTCTCTCTCTCTCTCTCTCTCTTTTTTTTTTTTTAGAGATTTGATCCTGAATTTTGGCAGTGTGATAGCAGAGAACCCCCTAGGAATTATCAAAATACTTTGGAGGCCAAAGTAACATGTAAGAAGAAGGTTCATCTCATTGATTCTATAAATGGAACATGAAGAAAGACGGACATATTTCATGTTCAAAAGATCTTATCGTTTTGCAAGCTGTGGTTAGGCTCCATACTGTACTGCACAAATTAGAGCCAAGCTTTTGACTACTGCATTTTGTAGTTAGAGTCATCGGAGATTGATGTATTGCAAATCACAGCCCCTGGAAAAAAAGATCTTTTGCTTGGGTTGAGTTATAGTTTAATGCAGTGGTGGGTTTCAAAATTTTTTACTACCGGTTCTGTGGGTCAGGGGTGGGTTCTACTTACCTTTACTACCGGTTCACAACGGCCGCGCACACACTCTTCTGTGCGCCCATGCTCAAAAACTTGCCTAAATAGGATGGCATAGATACGGGGTGGGTGCGTGGGTGGGTGGGTCCACCCATGATTTTTGCTACCAGTTCGGGCGAACCAATCCGAACCGGCTGAATACCACCTCTGATCAAGGGCCACAGTGGGTTGTGTGAAGAAATAAAGTGAAGGGAATCACATGGTTTGTTTGTTTCCCTTGATTTGAAAAAAAGGAGTGGGAGTGATCTCTTCTCATTTTACTAAGATTTATATTTATGTAATCTTAGTACTTATATATTTGTATTTATATATTCATGTTTCCCACCTCAAAAGAAAGTTTGAAATACCATGGGTCAATAAAATCATTGACATCCATAACCAGCCACAAGGTCATCCAACTAACAATATGCACCTCATGACATAACCATGTGAATCCACAATTAAATCAAGACACTGATGCCAATGCAGAAGTCATACCATTGGTGTGATGACACATCTCACCATTTGTCTCCTCCCTTTCCTTTACTGGTAGATGTACCCATGGTAAACATAGCTCCTCAGGTTAGTGGTGAAATCCAAATTTTTTTACTACCGGTTCTGTGGGCGTGGCTTGGTGGGCATGGCAGGGGAAGGATACTACAAAATCTCCATTCCCACCCCACTCCAGGGAGAAGGATATTGCAAAATCTCCATTCCCACCCCACTCTGGGCTAGCCAGAGGTGGTATCTGCCAGTTCTCCACACTACTCAAAATTTCTGCCGCCGGTTCTCCAAACTGCTCAAAATTTCCGCCGCCGGTTCTCCCGAACCTGTCAGAACCTGCTGGATTTCACCCCTGCCTCAGGTTCTCAAAAGCTATGAAGACTGCATGCCGCTCTGAGATTACAAATTGCCCATCTTGGTCTGGACAACAGAAATGTGCAAAACATTACAAACATGAATATTTTTTGAGCTCCAACACCCTATTTTTGATCTGTCGTATTTCATTTCCATTTCAGAACAACTGTTCCAGTTTTATCCAATGTCAAGGTATGTAGATTCGGCATTTTTACAACATTCGCGGACTGCAGGAATTAGATTATTTAGTAAAGTAACACGTGCCAACTCTCTAGCATTCATCTCTTTCCCTGAAATCAGAAAAGCTATTTTAAAGTACACAATACTTTCTACTTAAAAGTAAACTTTTTCTTATATTTCCTGTCAGAATACTTCATGTCAGTGTTTCTCAACCTTGGCAGCTTTTAAGCTGTGTGGACTTTAACAGGCTGGCTGGGGAACTGTGGGAGTCGCTTTATGTATAGAAAAGCAGAGTATGGTGGAAGAGATTCACAGTTATAAAATAGTTCATAGTAGATGGCACACAAATGGAATGCAGGCATTTATTTGCTTCTGCCTGATGGTTACTAAGTATGCCTGGCAATTTTAAATGCAGATTAGCATCTGTTTTATTGCTTTGCTGTCTCAGTTTCATCAAACAATTTGCCCTGGAGCTGCGAATGACCAGACCCATCTCCAACTCAACTGGGTTTGTTAAATCCTGCATGTCTATTAAAGGAGACAGTAAACATCTGCAGAACAAACAATCCCTATTCTCCAAACAATACAAATTAGTTACAAGGAAGAACTCAAGAAAATAAATCCTGTGCCTCTCATTAAAAGAAAGAAAGAAAGAAAGAAAGAAAGAAAGAAAGAAAGAAAGAAAGAAAGAAAGAAAGAAAGAAAGAAAGAAAGAAAGAAAGAAAGAAAGAAAGAAAGAAAGAAAGAAAAATCCTAGCTAATGCTGTGGACTGGCTTGTTTCCCACAAACTAGTTAATGAAGAATGTGGGGTTTAAAAACAGAAGATCCCAACTTCTCAAGATCAAGCCAAGGATTCAGGTAATCCAGCATGGTGTCCTCCCACGTGCCTACCTCATCAGTGCTTAGCCAGATGTTTCTGAAAACTCCCAAGCAGAGAATCAGGTCCAACCTCCTTAAAGTCAGAGATGTGCAGAAAGCAGAATGCTCATTTCAATCTCTCCTGGTTCCTTTGTCTACATTAAGCTTCTTTTGTCCACTTTTTTGGGGAAAGAAAGGATCTGTAGAAATTGTTAGTAAATCATCATTTATGAGTAAAACTATTATTGAAGATCTTGTCACTCAACAGGAGTGGTAATTTACCAGCAGTTTACCAGGTACTTGGGAGGATGGGGCAACACAAAGAAACAACAATCAACAACTTAAGAGTTGGCCAATAACCCCCCAATCAACAACCAAAAGTCACACACAACCAGGTACCACATGAATATTTTGCGTAGAATAGCCCAGTGCATACATCCTGGAGATTGAGAAGTTCCCTGAGGATGGGCTCCAGCATAAGTTCGAAAGCTTAGAACAGGGCTGTCAAACTCCCGGCCCACGGGTTGGATATATCACGCACTGGCCACACCCATTTCTGGTTTAGCGAAGGGGGAAAAAGTCCCAATACGTCACATGATGCCGCCATGACGACGTGAGTTTGACACCCCTGGCTTAGAAGAACAAACCTCTGGCTGACGCAGATTGGACCCTAAAACCAATATATTCACCAACATATCAGTGGTGGGTTGTTCCTGATTCTGTCCGGTTCTTGAGAACCGGTAGTAAAAACAGTGGGAGGCTCCGCTCACCTGCCCGGATGGTATAAGGTATGATCTGCGCATGTGCAGAAGCTTCTGTGCATACGCAGAAGCAAGTGTGGGCACGCTCCCATTGCGAACTGGTAGTAAAGGTAAGTAGAATCCACCCCTGCACCATATCCCAATATTTCCCACTCTTTTGGGAATCTATTTCAAGTGCTTTCTTTTACTGCCTTGAAACAATCTGGAGTGTGTTCACTGATGGTCCCTGGCTTCAAAACATCAGGTACCCCAAGCAATCAAAGCCTTTCATTATTTCTAATTGCAAACCATACATTGGATAGGACGGGACCCACTCCATGCCAGGGAATCTGAACACATGCTGCCTCTCAAGGTCCTGTAAGAAGTCATTAATTTTTCTCCCAATGGTTACTATTTGGAGATATGACTCTTGTGTCTATTTTAATTGGGGTTCCTACACAGAGCTGGTTACCAATGGATCCACAGTCTCTTCTACATTCTAAGAATGCTGTGAATGGCCAGCCAACTCTGTCTCCTCCTGACGCTGTTAGTTTTTTTGCTTATTCTGGAAACAGGAAAACATTTTTGGCAATGGACACCAATGTCTGTGGTCAAAAATGGCTGTGTTTCCCCTCCTGGCAACCTCATGTGGGCTGCCCACTTTCCATCTTTAGTTCTCCAGTGTCAACTGGGGATTGAAATACTGCACACTGGAATGCGGCTTCTACAGTTCAGAAGAGTGCAGGGGATCTCTCCCTTTCCCCCTGCATTGTGTTCCCTACCTTCCTTTCCCCACTAGGTCAATTTTCAGACAGGCAAAGATTGTTTCCATCTGTTGGGCAACAGCCTTCCAACTTCCTGCACTCTGCCTTTGGGGCCACATGGTCCAGCGCAGCCAGGCTGAGCGCTCAAAAACTCTTGCCAAGGTGGAGAGGTCAGAACTTTGCTGAGCTGTTGAGCCTGGGCAATTAGCATCCTTATGGCTAAGCAAACTCGACAGGAATGCTCTGGCAGCTACTTTGCATTTTGGACGAGACGGCTCCCTCTCTGCCAGATGGACGAAATACAGAGACCAGCTTAATGGTACTGACCAAAAGAGAAAGAATACAGAACCTTCCAAAGCAGTTGCCCAAAATGTGTTACATTTTAGAAGAATATCCATATTCCCAGATGAGGGAGGGGGGGTGCCTAAGCACTATATCACTCATTTTCCTCACATTCATCTGTCATTTTCTCCCTTTTCTTGACTTTCTTGACTATATTTGCGTCTATCCAAATTTATATTTGCAAAATGAGAACTTCAGGGAAGGGGGTTTCTTTTTCCCCAGTTCTCTTATCCTCAATCCCAAAATCTGCCATCTTTGCAATGATAAGTTCTAATTTTGCTACCACATCCAATTTATACACACACACACACACAATTATAAAAACTAAAATGGAACCCAAACAATAGACCTTTTTGTATTTTTGGGGGGTGGGGGTTTGAAGTCTACGCATTACCTGATCTTGTGTTATTTGATTTATTCATTTGGCAAAAAATACACTTTAGAAACGATAGACTGAAAACAAAAAAACAACACATAATACACAGGTTGCAATGTATCATGTCATCATGAAGAACCTGGATGATTAATGATGTGGCCTCAACAACAAGAAGAATCAAGATATTTCCTAGTTAAAACCTGGTCATTCTAGGGCAGCGATGCTTAACTTTTTTGGTGTCGAGTGGCCAAAGCGCACGTAAGCGAGCGTGAATGCACACACGCGTGGCCAAACCCACAAAATGCAATGCGAGCGCCCCCCGCCACCCCACGCATGTGCAACAGAGACCCAAAGACCAGCTGGCGGCAGAGACCCAAAGACCAGCTGGCGCGCACATGCATGGTGGAGCTGGGCTGGGGTGATGGCTGGCATGCCAACAGAGAGGACTCTGCATACCACCACGTTTTAGCCTCCAGTCCTCTAATCATCTTTGTTGCTCTTCTCTGCACTCTTTCCAGAATCTCAACATCTTGTTTACATCGTGGCGACCAAAACTGGATGCAGTATTCCAAGTGTGGCCTTACCAAGGCATTATAAAGTGATACTAATACTTCATGTGATCTTGAGTCTGTCTATCTATCTATCTATCTATCTATCTATCTATCTATCTATCTATCTATCTATCTATCTGTTTAGGCAGCCTAGAACTGTGTTGGCTTTTTTGGCAGCTGTTGTACACTGCTGGCTCATATTTAAATGGTTGTCCACTAGGACTCCAAGAGCCCTCTCACACTTATTACTATTGAGCAAGGTGCCACATATACTGTACCTGTGCATTTTGTTTTTCAATATACACTGAACAATATATTGTTACTAGATACTAATGGGAGGGAGACAAGAGATGCTCCTGTTACAGCTGTTATATGAGCATTAGTCTGACCTGTTTTAGGGCAGTTGCCTATAATTCTGTTAACAGCTAAGTAGAGACCTCAGCAGGAGTGAAGAAGTCAAGGTGGTGACACTGATCACAGCCATTATTTTGACCCTACAAAGAGACCCCTGTGGCTAAACATTGTTAAGGGGAAAAAAGTAATAGGCATAGTTTAAAAGGGGAGAATTTTGAGAAAGCGTCATGTCTGTCCTCACAAAAAGGCTAATAGGGAGCTTGTCCATTAACAGAGTGGCTACACAGAGTGCAGCCATATTCAATCAAAAACGTGTCCAGATATTGAAAAGAGGGGGATTTTGAGTAGTTGTTATGACTGTTGCAGGATCTAATCTGGGTCGATCACCGGGACCAGAGGTTTAATCTTCTGAGCTTTTGGATTCATGCTGGAGCCCATCCTAGGAGAATGTCTGATGCAATCATTCATAAGAGGGACACTGTGGCTCATTGACTAAGACATTGAGCTTGTCGATCGAAAGGTCGGCAGTTCAGTGGTTTGAATATCTAGTGCTGCATAATGGGGTGAGCTCCCATTACTTGTCCCAGCTTCTGCCAACCTAGCAGTTCGAAAGTACGTAAAAAATGGAAGTAGAAAAATAGGGACCACATTTGGTGGGAAGGTAACAGCGTTCTATGCGCCTTCGGCATTTAGTCATGCCGGCCACATGACCATGGAGACGTCTTCGCACAGCGCTGGCTCTTCAGCTTTGAAACGGTGATGAGCATCGCCCCCTAGAGTCGGGAACGACTAGCACATATTTGTGAGGGGAACCTTTACCTTTACCTTTAATCATTCATACACTACAATCCATTTCATCACATGTTTAGAATATTATCCACAGAGTAAAAACCAGTGAACTGCAAAGTAACAAAATTTATAAAGAGGTATGGATCCCAGGATTTGAGCAAGAATAAATAATCTATTTTAAAACAACCAAATTAATTATGTAACCTCTGCAAGGATGACTGTATCATGGTTCAAAAGTTGAGGACTGCCTGTACAAGAGAAAAATCCAACAGTGCTTTCACTGCTCCATAAATTATAGACATTTTTTTTTTAAAAAAATAAAACTTTCCTGCCCCTCTCCAAAGTTAAAAATTAGAAACTCTCTTAAGAGGTAAGAGGAACCGGTTTTAAGAGCCGATATAGGTCCTCGACTTACAATCATTCATTTATCAGCCATTCAAAGTTACCACAGCACTAAAAAAAAGTGACTTATGACTTAGTCCTCATACTTACGACTATCACACCACCTCCCCCCCACAAGTCATGTGATGAAAATTCAGGCGCTTGGCAGCCGTCATGTATTTCCAATGGTTGCCGCATCCTGGGGCCATTGGGATTGCCACTTGTGACCTTCCCAGTTTTCAAAATTCAAATTCAAAACCTTTATTGTCAGAGTACAACATGTGTACAATGAGATTGGCTGAGCCTCCCTCCATGCACCCCCCCAACCCAGTGGTGAAATCTGAACCAGTTTTCTACCCTGCGCATGGGTGCTGCTGCCAAATGCGCACTGTGTGCATGCATGCACAGTGTGCACCACGCACCAAATGCGAGGTGCATGTGCGTGCATGCAGTGCACGCCAAAAGGAGGCATGAGGTAAGTAGAACAGCACGCGCGGTGGGGGTGATCAGCTGTGGCACGCGATCTTTTTTCTTACTTTTAAAAGCATTTTTTTAATAACCTATTCGGTTATTAAACCATGCTTTTAAAAGGTAAAAAAAGGCTCCGTCAATCACAGCTGTGTCTCACAATCATCAGAGCCTTTTTTTTTTACTTTTAAAAGCAAAAAAGCAACACCTTCTGTGCATGTACAGAGGGTACAAAACACCTTACTTCCTGGTTAAAACCAGGAAGTAACGACAACCGGGTGGGTGGGCGGAGCCTTGCACCGTGATCGCTACCAGTTTGCTCCAAACCACCCGCCACGATCGCTACCGGATCGGGCAATCCGGTCCAAACCGGGAGCATTTCACCCCTGCCCCAACCCAATACAACTCACAGTGAAAGACAGTAAAAGAAAAGAAAAATCCCTAACTCAGTGAATCCTACTAACAAACACACAATCCTACTGCAGCATGTGAATTTATTGCACATTGCGCCGGCCCCGCAAGTTAATCGTACTATATTGTAGAAGCCTGACCGCCCATGGATAAAAACTGTTCTTCAGCCTGTTTGTGCGGCTGGCTGCCTATGCTTCTATATCTCCTTCCCAACAGCAGGAGAATAAAGAAACACTGATCAGGGTGTGAGTCGTCCCTGAGGATTTTCCTCACTCTTCTAAGGCAGCGAGTCCTAGTGATGTCGTCTAGTGGTATCAGGGGACAGCCCACAATGTTTTGTGCTGTGCTCACCACCCTCTCTAAAGTCTTTCTGTCCATGGCTGTCAAGCCAGCATACCACACCGTAATGCACTGAGTGAGGACGCTTTCTATTGTGGACCGGTAAAAGGTGGTCATCAGGTGTTGTTCCACTTTGTTTTTTCGCAAGACTCTAAAGTAGTGGAGTGTCTGTTGGGCCTTTCTCGGTAGGCCGCCTCATGTTGATTTTCCAGGTGAGATCTTCGCTGAGGTAGACTCCCAGGAATTTAAAGGAGGAAATGCTCTCCACACAGCCCCCCCCAATGTAAAGTGGGGCAGGTTCCTCTCTCTTCTTCCAGAAGTCTAACACCATCTCTTTTGTCTTGCTGATGTTCAGGTGCAGGTTGTTTTCCAAGCACCATGTGGATAATTTTTGAACCTCCCCCCCCCTTTGTATGCTGTTTTGTCTCCATCTGTAATAAGACCCAAAATGGTGTCTTCTGACAAGCACAGTCAACAGCAAAGTTGAATTTAAGAATAAGAATAAGAATAATTTTATTTCTATACCGCCCTTCTCCCGAAGGACTCAGGGCGGTGTACAGCCTATTAAAAGCACAAGACAAATATCAATTAAAATAATTTAAAATTATTAAATAATTTGGCTCAATTTAAAACCCCAGAAATTTAAAACACCCAATTTAAAATTATTATGTTGATAGCCCGGCCTGGCGGAACAACAGGGTCTTGAGTGCACAGCGAAATACCCGGATGTCGGAGATCTTACGCACATCTGGGGGCAGTTCATTCCACAGGGCTGGGGCTCCCACAGAGAAGGCCTTGCCCCTGGGTGTCGCCAGCCGACATAACTTGGCCGATGGCACCCTGAGGAGACCCTCTCTGTGGGAGCAAACTGGCCGGTGGGAGGCTATTGGTGGCAGAAGTTGGTCTTGAAGGTACCCGGGTCCTATGCCATGGAGCGCTTTAAAGGTGGTGACCAACACCTTGAATCGCACCCGGAAGACCACTGGGAGCCAGTGCAGCTTGCGCAGGAGGGGTGTCACGTGGGCACAATGAGTTGCGCCCATAACCACCCGCGCGGCTGCATTCTGGACCAGTTGGAGCTTAATTTGCTTAATGGCTGCATGATTCATTTAATAACTGTGGTAATTCGCTTAACAAGTGTAGCCAGAAAAGGTCATAAAGTAGGACACAATTCACTTAATAACCGCTTTGCTTAGCAATGGAAACTCTCATTGTAGTTGTAAATCAAGGACTACAAGAATCTGTATTTGTTTCTTACCTTTCAGCTATGAATGTATAGTAATTTAAAAAAGAAGACCGCATATATATTTTTTAGCTAGTTGACCAGATATTGCTTTATATAGCAGAGGGATGCAGTTCAATTTTTCCCTCTGGGGATAAGTATTCTTTCTTTTGTTTCTTTTCCCTCGTTCTTTTTCAAAATTTATGTTTTACTGTGTTCCTGCACAAGGCTGATAAAGTACCATCAGGGAAGCTTGCAGTGTTATGATGTAGCAAAGAGCCACGGGGGTATCTATTCTGGAAATGATCCCACATTTCATTTACTTGTCCAATGTGCCTTTGAAATACTCCTCTCTGTGTCGGAGATACCGAGCAGATGCAAGGACTTTAGCCAGTGTTCAGAGGCAGCAAAGACTGAAGGTGAAAGATAATTATGGGATGTGACTTCAGCTGAATTATGCAGAATACTAATGCCTTGATGCTTTAATCCATTCCATTGATGTTAGCCAAGCCATTTAACTACTGTAAAAATAATGCTCAATTAAATTATTGTAAAAACAATGCTCAATTAAACTCCAGGAATTGTCAGCTACTTTCAGCTAAAGCTAGGGGAAAATGTGCATTTTGTGTAGGTATGGTAGAGTAAGACAGAAAGAATGCACCAAAGCAGATGTCTCGAGCCATCAATCATACCTTGACTAAATAATTTTGCTGCATGGATTTTTTTAAAAATTTGATTTATATGCCGCCTTTCTCCGGAGACTCAGGGTGGCTTACAATGCGTTAAGCAATAGCCTTCATACTTTTGTATATTTATACAAAGTCAGCTTATTGTCCCCACAAACTGGATCCTCAAATTACCTACCTTAGAAAGGATGGAAGGCTGAGTCAACCTTGAGCCTGGGGAGATTCGAACTTGCAGTAATTGCAGGCAGCTGAATGTTAATAACAGGCTATTAGTCTGCTGCGCCACCAGGCTCTTGCCTGGTGGCGCAGCAGACTAATTATTGTTATATTCACAAGCAAGGCCTACTCAACTTTTGGAGCAGGGTGCACAAATGAACTTTAGAGGATATGTGTTGTGGCCCCGCCCTCTGAGCCTGTCCTATCGGAGGAAGAAAGCTCCGAGCATGAGGAAGAGGAGTCAGCCGGGCCTCCCTCTCCAGGCCCCTCCCCTCTGGCACTGTCTCAGGTGCCGGCCGAGGGAGAGGAGATTAACAGGGAGACAGGTGGCTCGGATGAGAGCGGAGGAGAAACATCATTCCTGGACGCACGCCTCCGAAGGCGTGATAAACGATTGCAGCAGCTCAGGAGGTGTGCTAGGGATTAGAACTGAGTCACTGGACCACACCCCAGAGACTATATAATAGAGGGTGGTGGCCAGTGATCCTTGTGACGAACAAAAAGTAAACCTTGGATAGTCACTAAAGCCTCGTCCGGAACTGCTGAGAGAAATATTATTCTGATTGGACTTTTTGTACGCTAAGTATCTTATCTTTCTGTTTTGTGGAAATAAACGCACTTGGCAGACGGTGTGTAAATCGCTGCCAAGTTGGACCTGGGTGTGTGCTAAAGTGTTTCCTTAACCCTCGGCTGGCTGTGTTTGTGTGTGTGTGTGGACGGGGACAGATCAATATGTTGCAGACTGATGGAGCTTCTGCCCATTCATAAAGCAGAAGTCACAATGGGCAAGCCAATTGCGTATCACCCATTTACCAGAAGGCAAATGGGAGAGGATATTTTTATTACAGTGACTCATTTCACCTTTCTCTTCTTTTGAAGCACTTGGAGACCTCATCCTCTGAATTGCAGTTGACAGCTATTTTGTTTTCTAAGAATATCTGTGGGATCCGTAGGAATTGTGCTGTATTTAGAAATACAGGTAAAATGGAGAACTGGCATTTTGCTTTATAGCACAACTAATTTCCATGCTATTCACCTCCAGATTGACCTAATTTTTAAGGGAAGTGGAATAAGGAATGGGTACACTGACAACTATGGCATCAAATTATACATCCAGTTTTCTGTGGTCAAAACCACCCTACCCCACCCCACTGAGGAAGGAAGATATTGGCATACTGAAGGAAATTTAAGATTGAAAGAAAAGGGTCATCATGGACTTTGTACATTGGTCTTTATTCTTGTAACACAACTAACAAAAGAACGGTGCTTCTGTTGTTTTCCATTGTTATTGTTTTATTATTTGGTACCATCCTGGTTAGAAACAGATTCTATGAACTGAAAGTACATCCACTGCCTTCCACATACAGTATTATTCCATCTTTGTTTACCATCAGTTTTTCTCATTTCAAACATGATTAGCTACTAAAAGGTAAAGATAAAGGTTTCCCTCTCAGTCATGTCTGACTCTTGAGTAGGAGTGTCAAACTCAATTTCATTGAGAGCTGCATCAGGGCTGTGGATGACCTCAGGGGGATGGGTGGGTGTGGCCAACTGGGAGGGTGTGGCCACTGGGAGGGTGTGGCCAGCTTGATGACACTCCCCAAACTGCTGGCATGTTTCCGCTTTACATTGGGTGGACTGGGCCGAAGTGATGTGGGCTCGATCTTTTCTCTTCGTGTTGGGTAGACCGGGCCGAAGCCATGCTGGCCCAATCTTTCCTCTTCGCATTGGGTAGATCGGGCCGAAGCTACACTGGCCCGATCTTTCCTCTTCGCATTGGGTAGACCAGGATGGCCCTGTGGGCTGGATCCATCCACATTGCAGGCTGGATTCGGCCTGCAGGCCTTAAGTTTGACACCCCTGCTCTAGAGCATCTCTGTTTCTTGGCCAAGGGAACCAGCTTTGTCTGAAGACAATTTCCATGGTCATGTGGTCAGCATGGCTACATGCTAAAGGCACACGGAATACTATTCCCTTCACACCACAGTGGTATCTATTTATCTACTCACATTTGCATGCTTTTGAACTGTTGGGTAAAGTAACAGGAGTGTACCCTGTTGCACAGAGCTCAGGTTTTGAACCAAGGCTGTCAGCTGTCTGGCTGACAAGCTCAATGTCTTTAACCAATGAGCCATGATGCCCTGATTAACTACTATTTCGAAGCAAATGGACTTCTGAAATTCTCGCTGACTTATTGAAAATCAGTAGGTTCAAGATGTCTTCTTCCCACCTCTGCATTACATCAAACATTGCCATTTCATGTAGCCAATTTTAACTGCATAAAAAAGTAACAATCCTTTATATAAATGAAACCCAATGCTGGTAGGCACTAATAATTTATCAGAATGAGACAGAAAATAATCAACTAGCTCCAAAACTCATTTACTACTCCAAATTCCTTAGCTCCTAAGCAGAGTGGAATGCTCTAAATAATAAGGAGTGCATAATTTATTACAATTACTCACATCAGATATTTTAATTATAATTTACAATTATGTAAGCATATATAATCATTTTATACCAGCAATAAGCAATTAGTCTTGCATAGCCCCACCAAGGCTTTTAGCCAGTGATATTTTTTAAAAACCATTTCCATTTAATTCTTTCTATTGAGGAGATCTACATGGAGGACAAGAGAACTTCAAGGGGTATTTTGCTTTATTTTAAATAATCTTCAACATTGGTGGGTTTTATTATTGGTGTTATTCATGAAACATTCCATAAGAATATAATAATTAAACCTCAGACAACATGATCTCCATCTAGATAAAAATGTGAGACAAAAGGAGAAGCAGAAAGAAAGGAAGATATATATGTTTTCAATGTTCATGTAATAGCCACAATCTGACTTAATGATGGACTCCCTGATTTAACAGAATAACAGAGGTAGAAGATACTTTGGAGATCTTCTAGTCCAACCCTCGGCTCAGGTAGGAAACCCCTATACCAGTGATGGCTAACCTATTTGCCATCGCGTGCCAGGAGCGGGGTGGGGGTGGGGTGTCGCACGTGCCTGCCCACACCCATAATTCTATGCTCCCTGCCCCCATGCATGTGTGCATGACCCACCCCCCACTCCCTACACTCCTGGCACACGATGGCACAGTAGGCCCGTTTTTCTAGGAGTCTGGGGAGGGTGAAAACAGCCTTCCCCACCCACTCCCCGAGGCCATCCGGAGGCTGGAAACGGCCCATTTGCCAACTTCTGGTGGAACCGGAAGGTTCGTTTTTTGCTCTCCCCAGCCTCCAGAGCCTTTCTAAGAGTCTAAGGAGGGTGAAAATGGCCTTCCCCCCACCACCCCAGGCCCTCTAGAGGCAGAAAACAACCTGTTTCCCTACTTCTGATGGGCCCAAAAGACCCGAAAATCAGCTGGCGCAAGCCGGAGCTGAGCTCACTTGCCCACCGATATAGCTACGCATGCCAACTTCTGGAGGCAAGTCATTCTACTGATGAATTGTTCTAACTGTCAGGAAATTTCTCCTTAGTTCTAGGTTGCTTCTTTCCTTGATTAATTTCCATCCATTTCTTCAGATGCTTTGGAGAATAGCTTGACCTCCTCTTCTTTGTAGCAGCACCTTAGATATTGGAAGGACAGCATTAGGGGGCAAATGAAAGTTATACTCCAAGGCATTCTTCTCCTCACCCCAACTTTTAAGTTTGTTTGCCCTATGATTGTTTTCAGATGTTAAAGCCTAGCAATAACAGAGATGAAGAATAGAGACCAGGGAACTAGTTTGTGAATTCATAATATCAGTAGAATTGCTAGGATCTATTTAGGTCATCAAATTTGACAGTTCCGTGCAGTGCATAGCCTCGATAGATGGCTGTCTAACCTACATTTCAATACATCCTATGAAGAAAGCCTACCCCTTGGAGGTTGTGCCAAAACAAAGGACTACTGCAGAACTAGATCTTCCTCATTCCAAGACCTTTGCACCTGGATGACACACAACACAACAGCTTTGAAACCTAGCTGCAAGAAGGAACCATCTGGAGTATATTCCTGTGTGATTCCTAGAAAAGTATTATCAAAAATTGTATGCATCTTTCCCCCCCCCCCCTTGGCGGAAAGGGGCTGAGGAAGGTTTCCAAGGATAAAAAACATTTTATCTCTGTTGAGACAAGTTGTTGACTCAGAGCTATCCATGGTGCTGCAAACATTGACTTGTCTTTCTGCTGCCCTATAGCTTCCTTAGGGACCAAAGAGAGCAACTCATTTATTGACCTTGTTACCAATCTGCTATAAAATTTATTATGAGAATTCCAACCATTTTGTAAAATAAATGTATAGAATTTGTAACATAACACAACACAACACAACACAACACAACACATCATAATATAATATAATATAATATAATATAATATAATATAATATAATATAATATAATATAATAATATAATATAATATAATATAATATAATATAATATAATATAATATAATATAATATAGAGTTTATATTCTGCAGTCACGACATAAGCTTAAGACTGAAAATCAGGCTTGTCAGATGTTACATCTTTTCTATCCTGCTCTACGGAGTAGAGAGTTGGTCTCTGACAGAAAATCACTTGAAGAAACTAGAAGCATTTGAAATATGGATTTACAGACAGCTGTTATGTATAAGCTGAGTTAACCAAATCACAAATGAGGATATGATAAGCCGCCTGGGAAAGCCAAAGGAAATCATCAAAACCATTAAAAAGTGAACGTTAGAATATTTCGCACATGTGATGCGACACCCAGAAAAATATGGCATCCTTCACTTAATCCTCCAGGGAAAGATTGAAGGCAAATGAGGTCCAGGCAGAAGAAGAACATCATGGCTTCAAAACCTAAGGGACTGGTTTGGACAGAACTCAGCAGCACTTTTTCATGCAGCTGTTGACAAAAATAGGATTGCCAACATGACTGCCAACATCCGATGATGGATATGGCACAAGAAGAAAAGGAGTTTATAAAATAGCAAGACCATATGATCTACAATTTAAGATTTGGAGAAGATCTTATGTCTCATCTACAACTAAGTACAAGTTGTAAAAATTTAGTGAAGTGGAATGCATAAATTCCATGTATAGTCCTTTGTATCTACCTTTTATTTAGCATCCATGGATCCTTGTTTGTCGGAAAAAATCTCATCAATTTCTGTATTGGGTTACTGCACCTACTTGTGTGAGAATGTATCTTATATCTACCAACCTCCCAAGTTTGGAATTGGAAAAGCAATAAGGAAAACTTTCATCTGAATATGAGCCTATTATCTAAAATTGTTATTGGAAGAAGAAAATTCTGTCAATTCAGCATGGGCGAAACCATTCCTTCAGTGTATGTATGTATGTGTGTGTGTGTGTGTGTGTGTGTGTGTGTTTGTGTGTGTGTGTGTCTCAGGAATTATGGGAATTGAAGTCCACAGGTCATAAAATGGCCATAATTCCCCACTCCTGATCTAAATGATAAAGTTCTGAGGACTAAGTCCAATGAAGTATCAAAAGAGCTGGGTCTGAACATTAAGGGGGAACTATGATATCAATCTTCAAATGTCTGAAGAATTACAATGGATAAAGCAGAATGGTTTCTCCTGTTCCCATGATAGGAAAAAAAAAAAGATCATTTCACTGAAACATTAGGAAAAATCTCCTAATGGTAAAGCTCTTTAATATATCACCTTAGAAGTTAGTGAATCCCACTTTGGATAGTGTAGTGGTCATTGGATGGCTGTAATCAACTTGATGGCACATACTTATAATAAATAAAACATAGTGTCCTCCATTTAGCATTAAATTAGAAGTTGTTCCATGAAATTTTATAGTCCTAAGATTTTATGACTCTAAATGTAAATCAAGTCAGTCTGCCTGCCTGCCTGCCTGCCTGCCTGCCTGCCTGCCTGCCTATCTATCTATCTATCTATCTATCTATCTATCTATCTATCTATCTATCTATCTATCTACCTACCTACCTACCTACCTACCTACCTACCTACCTACCTATGCATACATATTGTACGTATACACTTACATACATATGGGGCTCTACATGGGGCTGCCCTTGTGGTGCACCCAGAGGCTCCAACTGGTCAAGAATGTGGCCGCGCGGGTGGTTACGGGAGCTTCCCATTACTCTCATGTTACACCTCTCCTGCACGAGCTGCACTGGTTGCCAGTGATCCTTCGGATCCGCTTCAAGGTGCTGGTACTTACCTATAAAGCCCTACATGGCATGGGCCCAGGGTACTTGCAGGATCACCTCCTACCAGCCTCCCACAGCCCAGTGCATTCACAATGTCGGCTGGTGGTGCCCAGGATGAGGGCGTTCTCTGTGGCCGCACCGACCCTCTGGAATGAATTACTACTGAGCTCCGGATGGCCCCCGACCTCCGCTCTTTCCGCGGTGGCCTGAAGACATGGCTTTTTCAGCAAATCTCCTGATCTGTTGGGAGTTTTTAGTTTTAACTGTTGGGGATTTTAATTGGATTATTTTAGCATTAATTTATTGTTTTGTTGTTTTATTGTTGTGAGCCGCCCTGACTCCTGTGGGAGAAGGGCGGCATATAAATATGAATAAAATAAATAAATAAATAAAATACACATATTTATAAATTATTTAAATTATATATAATTTTAAGAAAGCAAATACTGTCAAATAATGCCTGGATGCATGAAGAAAAATTACAATGAAGGATTATAAAACCAAATAAGTTCTTGGAGGTGCATAAGATATTATAAAAGCTTCTTACACAAAGCTTCAGATTACAGCTGAGTGGGTTAGCAGGGAACATATTCCATGCACAAACTTTCAAGAATTTGGCACAACAAGGGCTACATATTTAGAACTTGAAAATAACGCTTTAAGCAAAATAGATCAGCCTGACCACTTTAGTAACTGTTTTATTCAATGTAGTCATCAAATTTGATAAATCATCTTGGCAATACCACAACATTCTCCATAGTGTTTCCAGATGGAATATTCCACCAAAAGTTGGAGTATCCTCAGAGAAAAATTGCAAGATTGGTACATCTGCAGTTTTTCAGGCTAGATGTTTTGGTCCAAACCAGCTTGTTTAATGAGGGACAACTTTTGATCTCTTTTTATTATACATTCCCCTGTGGGGGAAAAAGGCGAGGGGGTGAGAGAATTTTAAATCTCATACATTTTTGAGGGGGAAAGCATTGATGTTTTTATGTTGAAAAATTCATAAAGTTACGAAAACAATTATATTTCGGCTTTCTGATTTAGGCTGCTTTTACTTAATTGTTTACCTACTTTTAACCAATTAAAATAAAATCATTCTACGGACCACCAAAATCTTAATCGTGAGAAAATTTACTTTTAGAAAAAATGGCCAGATCTAAGATAACATCATATAATAAACACCTTTCAATCAAAGACCACCAATGAAAAATTCTCCCATCAATGAGCCCTTTGTGGTTATTCAATCTATGCTGCAGCGAGTAAGTGGGTTTGCTGATTAAAATCACTAATATGAGCAAACTGTGACCAAATATGTACCATGAGAAAGTCTATAGTTTTTCTGCATGTGAGAGGAGGAGTGGCAGGGGGAAGGGGAAGGGGAGGGGGAGGAGGGGGAGGGGAAGGGGAAGAGGAAGGGGATGGAGGAGGAAGAGGAGGTGGTTACATTTTGGCTAAATAACAGAAAAGGGCCTTAGCATGTTATGATATTCACATCACCTAATAATTAGCTTGTAAATTGTTGCCTGTTGAAATGACTTTTATATGCATAAGAGTTATGAAAGCTCACTTCTTTTTATTAATCCCTAGCAGACTTTGGCAAAGAATCAAAAATTCTGATTGAGGGCCATCTGCTTTCGAACTACCCATCGAAAGAACCATTTAGCTAAAATAAATAAGGCCAGCTGAAATGCATAACATCAAAACACTTTTCTTCCGTGCTTTACTATAGTTCCTACTTTCATACCATCTGCTGGACTACATTTTAAAGCCTAATTTTGTAAAATAGAAAAGGATCATCCGTAGCCATGGTGTTGTAAAAGTATTTATTTCCATCGATGAGTGGTTAAACAATGCCACTTATGTAAAGAATTGTTCAGCTCTACCATTTCAGTTTGCATGAGGAAGATTTATATTTCTTTTTTTTTCTTTGCAAAAAAAAAAATTCTGCAGCTGAAAATGTACTATCCAAGGAAAACAGCATCATTGGTTTTTTTCTTTATCTACTTGAAGTGGTTTCTAAATGTAGGCTGGGTTCATATATCATATAACTGAAGGGTTGTTTTAACCATACTTTGTACAACTAGCTACAATGATCTGATTTATGCATAATGGTAAGCCAAAATCTTAGTTAGAAAACATGAACTTGGTTTGAAAGCTAAGTAGGACTGGAAGACTTTCAGGAAGTACCAGAATTATAGACTAGACCGGGGGTCCTCATACTATGGCCCGTGGGCCAGATATCCGGCCCATGCGGGACCACGAGGCTGCCCCACCCACATCACTCCACCTACCCGCCACCTGCCTTCTGGAGGCCAAGGAGGCCAAAAACAGGACATGCGGAGTCCCCAGGAGGCCAAAAACAGGCCAGCAGAGAGAGAGGGGGGGAGAGAGGGAGACACACGCACACAAACTGAAGTCCCTCAAGGCCCCCCCCCCAAGGCAGTTACATCCCTTCACTAACCTGCTTTTCATCCCCAGGAGCATAACAAATTGAAGTTTAATTTGTGTGTATTGTTTAATGGACTGCTAAATTGGCCATGCCTATCCAGTCACATGACCACCTAGCCACACCCACCCAGCAAGTACGCTCCCCCAACAGTCTGAGGGACTGTGAATTGGCCCCCTGTTTAAAAAGTTTGAGGATCCCTGGACTAGACTAAGAAATCAAAAACCACCCTGAAAAAGGTACTGTAACCAGTTCTGCACTGGAACTAAGATCTTTCCAATCAGCCTCCATGTTTCCAGTGTCTTTTTCCAGGCTTGGAACTGAACCAGATGGATATTTCTTCCCGCAACAGTATAGCAGTATTCCAGTATTTGAGGGGCTGCCACAAAGAGGAGGATCAACTTATTTTCCAAAGCACCACAGGGCAAGACAAGGAACAATGGATGGAAACTAATCAAGGAGAGAAGCAACCTGGAATTCAGTAGAAATTTCCTAACAGTGAGGACAATTAATCAGTGGAACAGCTTGCCTTCAGAAGTTGTGGGTGCTTCATCACTGGAGGTTTTTAAGAGGAGACTGGACAGTCACTTGTCTGAAATGGTATAGGACAGTGATGGCGAACCTATGGCACGCATGCCACAGGTGGCACGCAGAGCCATATTGGTGGGCACGCGAGCGTTGACGTAGCTCAGCTCCAGCATGCATGCGTGCGCTGGCCAGCTGATTTTTGGGCCTTCTGGACCCACTGGAAGTCAGCAAATGGGCTGTTTCCAGCCTCCAGAGGGCCTCCAGGGGGGTGGGGAAGGCTGTTTTCGCCCTCCCCAGGCTCCTAGAAAGCCTAGAGAGCCTGGGGAGGGCGAAAAACAGGCCTACCGGGTCCACCATGCCATCACATGCCAAAAGCGGGGAAAACATGGGGGGGTCGTGCACATGAATGGGGGGGGCAGGGTGCATAGAATTATGGGTGCGGGCATGCACGCACGCGACCACCCCGCAGACATCCCGCTTTTGGCCTGCGATGGCAAAAAGGTTAGCCATCACTGGTATAGAATTTCCTGCTTGAGCAAGGGGCTGGACTAGAAGACCTCCAAGGTCCCTTCCAGCTGTGTTCTGAATTTGAATTTAAAGCAATATAATTAGCCTGATTAGTGATTTTGATATCATGTAATCAATGTAAGTATTGTACAAAAAAATACAATTTTATTTTAGAGATGAAGTAAAGTCAAGAGAACAGGCAACACCACAAATTGTTAACAGCACAAATTTGTTAGAGCAAGTTTTCAGAGCAGGATTGCATCAGATCAAACGAGTATCGAACACTTGAACCTAGATAATTTCCTGGAGGCCACTTTAACAGGCTTTTAACACATCAAAAGATATGAAGCAATAGATTATAAACTTTATAATTCCCTGGACCTGGATAAAAAGTTGCCAATCTCATATATAGTTGTGTATGTAGATTTCTTCCAGTTTTCAAGTTGATTCATGGGAGATTTCAACCTTGGCAGGAAGAGACAGTTGTTAACTGCATTCATGGTTTCAAGAGAGAAAACAGCATTCAGAAAAAGGCCACAATTCTGTCTATTTGGACAGATCCGCATTGCATGATGTGCTTACCCAACATGCTGAATTTATTTAATTTTTCATTGGTTATCTTTCCAGCTTGTTATATGAACCCTGCTTATATGGGTAACGTATGATTCAAATATTGTGCAAATCCAGGAAATAATACAATAATCAGGAACTGTGTTGTCTAAACCCAGCCATAGACAGTGGTAGGTTTCAAAATTTTTTACTACCAGTTCTGTGGGTGTGGCTTGGTAGGCATGGCAGGGGAAGGATAATGTAAAATCTCCACTCCCACCCCACTCCAGGGGAAGGTTACTGGAAAATCCCCATTTCCTCCCTATCAGCTGGGACTCGGGAGGCAAAGAATAGATGGGGATGGGGCCAGTCAGAATTTTTACTACCGGTTCTCCGAACGACTCAAAATTTCCGCTACCGGTTCTCCAGAACTGGTCAGAACCTGTGAAACCCACCTTTGGCCATAGAGGTTTCAGAGGTGGTATTCAGCCAGTTCGGATTGGTTCAGGCAAACCATTAATGACGACCTGTGGTGCCACTAATCCCGTCCCGTATCACTGTGTTTTTGACGCCATACACATGTGCAGATAGCACGCGCAAGCGAATTGCTGTGTTGTTTGGCACCACACACATGTGCGGGCGATACGTGCGAATGAACTGCCGTGGTTTGTGATGCTGCATGCATGTTTTGTGATGCCGCATGTGCCCTCACATTTCTGGTGCTGGGCAAACCGGTTGCTACAGTATGTGAATCCCACTTCTGGTATATATCCTGAGGTATATATTAATGAAACACAGTTCCATAGATGAAGTTCAACCACAGTTTTAGAGTCAGACAAGGGCAATCCAGTTCTTGTACTATGCTGGCATTCTGCTTGAATACGTGATAACAAAAAGAGAATGGGAAAATGATTTGCTTCCGATCTTGATTTATAAGCAAGGAAAAGCTTGCTGAAATTCAATTGAATGTCGAGAATCTGGAAGTGACGCAGCATGACTGGCTGGGAAAATACCGGGCTCCGATGAGCTCGGCAAAAACCATCCAGACGAACCGACACTGGGGGGTCTTTGGACCGAAGCTGTCCTGTAGGGACAGTGAAGAAAGAGAGGCAGCTCGGTGTCTAAAAAGGGACAGGCAAGTCCCTTGGATAGCCCGAGAAACTCTCTCTGAGCTGGTGACGGGGGACGGCGATCAGGGTGAATCGCCATGAAGCTGGAGCCTCTGGAGCAAGCGGTGTGTAGGAGGGAAGATTTGGACAGAGTGCTGGTGTTGGGTGAGTGATCGGCTAACCCAGACAATAAAAAGAAAATTGTAAATATTTTTAACTACTAAACTATTACTAAAATTACCCCGGCATGGAATTTGTGGCTAAATAGTAGCGGGGGGAGATGGTGGATGGAAAGAGAAAGTGAGAATGACAAGCGCGCCATAGAAGAACCCGAATAAAGAATTAAAGGGGATTGACAAATGGAAATGTAAATCTGGAACTTGGATGCAATCTGGATTGGATTATAAACCGATTGGTTGTATATAAAGGTGAAAGAAGATGTGAAAACTGGCTTTTTCTCTTTTATGACTCGGTAAACATGGATGTGGATTATGAAATTCAATTGAATGTACAAACCCTAAGAAACCCTTTTTGAATTTACAACCCTTTGCTTAGCGACTGCTCAAAGTTACAACAACACTGCAAGAAGTGACTCATGACCGTTTTTCACACTTAGAACCATTGCAGCATCCCCATGGTCATGTGATCAAAATTTGGATGCTTATTGATTGATTGATTGATTCAATTTATATGCCGCCCTTCTCCGGAGACTCAGGGCGGCTTACAATGGGTTAAGCAATAGCCTTCATACTTTTGTATATACCTGCTTAGTAGGGCTTTCGGCCCCCCCTAATCGGTATTCTATTTTATCCAAGTCAGTTTATTGCCCCCACAATCCAGGTCCTCATTTTACCTACCTCGAAAGGATGGAAGGCTGAATCAACCTTGAGCCTGGTGAGATTTGAACTCGCAGTAATTGCAGGCAGCTGGCAGCTAAGTGCTACTTAACAGCACTTTAGTCCACTGCACCACCAAGGCTCAAGCTTGGCAACTGGTTCAGATTGATGATGGTAACAGTGTCCCAAAGTCATGTGATCCCCTTTTGCGATCTTCTGACAAGCCAAGTCAATGTGGAAACCAGATTAAGTTAACAACCGTGTAACTAAATGTCTCACTTAGGAACAGAAATTTTGTGCTCAGTTGTGGTCATAAATCAAGGACTACTGGTATCAGGGTTCCAGAAAACACAAGTCTCTATTAATTTTCCAGTGCATGTATGCTGAAGATGACTCAACTCAAAAAATGGGATTGGGACAATACAACAACCATGTATAATGGATGTTGAAAGTGTTTATCCTGATTCTTTTTGTGCTTGCATGGATACGCAAATTTAAAGGCATGCCCCTTTTCCATATTTTGAGTTCTGCATTCATGTGCATAAAAATTTGACTTTTTATGTAATAATTGACACCCAGCTGAATATTTGAAAATGATCCCAGATAATCTGATCTCATACTCCAGTAATTCTTGCAATATTTAGATTTTATTATGCTTCAGCTATAAATAATACATTTTCTGTGTTTCATGCTTTCTGGCAACCCACAAAAGTAGAACAAATAGCTTTCTAGCTTCAAATCAATAGCACATGTTAATATTTTCCAGAGTTTTCAAGGGACTAATGTTATAAATGGCATCAAGAATTTCAGCAAATATATTTTGTATGTTAAGTGAAATATATGTACATATTGATGTATATATCTCTGTGCGTGGTGTGAATATATGTACATGTATATGTACAGTATATGTATGTGTGTGAGTGTGGGTACACACACACACACACACACACACACACACACACACGTATAAACCAGTGGTGAAATGTAAAATTTGTTACTACCGGTTCTGTGGACATGGCTTGGTGGTGGTGGTGGGTAATATGACTGAGTGGGCGTGGCCAACTTTTTTTTAAAAAATGCTTTTAAAAGCCTCTGACGATCCCAGCTGACTTGCCTGATCGGCAGAGGCTTTTCTTTTTTTAAAAAAGCCTCTGACAATCCCAGCTGACTTGCCTGATCAGCAGAGGCTTTTCTTTTACTTTTAAAAGCATTTTTTCAGCCGAAGAGGTTGTAGAAAAAATGCTTTTAAAAATAAAATAAAAAGCCTCTGATGATTGCGTGGCTCAGCTGGGCATGGGGGTGGGGAGGGATTTTTGCTACTGGTTCTCTGAACCACCCGCCTCCATCGCTACCGGATCAGGCGATCCAGTCCGAACCGGGAGCATTTCACCCCTGGTATAAACACATTTATAGGCACATACACCCCATATAAATTCTAATGTTGATAATAAAGAAATGGTAGAATGTATATCTGACAATCATTCAGTTATTCACAGTAGATCTATTTTCAACACAGACAGCAACCTGCCCATGATTATATCAGGTTTGTTCACAATAGCTCTTCCAAAGTTAATGTAAATTTATTTAATGTAAACTATATTCTTGTAGAGATTTTATTGTGATTTGGGAGATAATTTATGGTTGTTTTAAGTTATGGTTGCAGATATTCCAGAGTCACATGGTTTAGAAGTGAGAGACAGAGAGAAACAAGTGAAAGATGTTTATCTTATTTGTGAGAAAAATTGCCTTCCTGCTAAAGTGAATAAGACACTCCGGACTATAAGACGCACCTAGCTTTTTTGGGGAGGAAAACAAGAAAAAAAATCTGCCTCTGCCTCCCAGCATCCATCTGGTATTCATCTGGCCCATTCGCCACCGCCCTCTCACCGCCACCACGGCTCCATTCGCCACCGCTGCTGCCTGTTCAGAGTAGCCCGTTCGCTGCCACCCATTCGCCATCACTGCTGTGGCCCATTCACTATGGCCCATTTGCTGCTGCCACGTCCTGTTCGCTGCTGCCGCTGCAGCCTATTCAGCACGACCTGTTCACTGCCGCAACCCATTTGGCATGGCTTACCACCACAACCCATTTGGCGTCGCCCGTTTGCGGCCACTGTGGCTCATTCGGTGTGGTCTGTTCGGTGTGGCCGCTCATTTGCCACTGCCCGTTCACCGCCGCCGCAGCCCGTTCACCACTGCCGCCACAGCCCATTCTACAACAGCTGATCGGCACCACACCAACCCCCCTTCCCCCTCTGTCACAACATTCACTGTATAAGATACACCGAAATTTTCGCCCACTTTTAGGGAGAGAAGGTATGTCTTATATTCCAAAAAATATGGTTTATTATTTTATTAATTTATCATTTGATTATTTTCTTTTATTAGTTTTATTTTTTTTTATGTATGATGCATCCCCATGGTCATGTAACCAAAATTTGGACGTTTGGCAACTGGTTCATATTTATAAAGGTTTCAGTATCCCAGAGTCATGTGATCACCTTATGCAACCTTCTTACAAGAAAAATCAAGGGAGAAGCCAGATTCACTTAACAACACTATTAGCTTAATAACTGCAGTGATTCACTAAGCAACTGTAGCAAGAAAGGTAATAAAATGGGGCAAAATTCATTTAACAAACATTTCACTTAGAAATGTTGTGTTTAATTGTGGTCGTAATTCGAGGATTACCTATATGTGCTTAACCTTTATTTCTGTTGCATGCAGATTTCCATCAAAAATTGTATGAATTTGGTGTGTTGGATTTTTTTTTTACCTCGCTGGAAATACGCATTTGCTTCTGGAAAGATCATTACTTCATTATCTTTATTTGCAGTCCATAGAAATGTGTAGGAAGTCCTTAGCAAGGTCAGCTAGTAAAACTATCAATAAGTGTGGCTATTAGAGAGAATAAGAGATGTAGTCCTACATTTGAGAAGATGAGCCAATGAAGGAGAACATGGGAAACTCTTTGAGGATAAAAAAAAGGGGGAATTAATCAAGCTCTCCTTAAATACAGTTACAACAACAGTTATCCAATCAGGAAACAATGACTCAGCATTACAATGACTCAGCAGTACTTCTTAAAGTCATAGAATACATGTTCATCATGTTAAAGTCATAGAACACATATATTGCCCATATATTGTCCACATATTGCCTGGACAACCTGTTAGGCATGCACCATATCCTAACAATTTCTATCAAACTTTTCTTTCCTCTGCTGCAGCAAATCAATTCAGAAGGAAACATCAACACCAGAACAATTTGCGGAATAGCAATAGCACTTAGACTTATATACCGCTTCACAGTGCTTTATAGCCCTCTCTAAGCGGTTTACAGAGTCAACATATTGCCGTGAACAATTTGGGTCCTCATTTTACCCACCTCAGAAGGATAGAAGGCTGAGTCAATCTTGAGCTGGTGAGAATCGAACTGCCATATTGCAGGCAGCCGGCAGTCAGCAGAAGTAGCTGCAGTACTGCACTCTAACCAATATGCCACCATGGCTCCAAATGCTCTTAGTTCAGAATACATCAAATGAAGAGTATTCTGTTCTGAGAAAATTCATTTTGTTCAGAATCGAAGAAAAATAGATCTTTTTTTTCTGATTCGTATCCCATTACCTTCTTCACACGTTGACAATAAGGGTTTTGGAACAGTGGTGGGTTGCCCCCGGTTCAGACCGGTTTGCAAGAACCGGTAGTAAAACCGGCAGGAGGCCCTGCCCACTGCCTCAGATGTCATCATTGGTGATCTGCACATGCGCAGAAGCAAGGCGTGTGAGCGAGCGAAGCGAGCATGCGCGTGCGATACCATTGCGAACCAGTAGTAAAGGCAGTGGTGGATTCAAGTAATTTAACAACTGGTTCTCTGCCCTAATGATTTCTTCCAACAACTAGTTTGCCAAACTGTTCAGAAAGTTAACAACCGGTTCTCCCAAACTGGCTGAATCCCACCACTGAGTAAAGGTAATTAGAACCCACCCGTTTTAGAACATGTTTTGCTACAGACCTGCCTACAAATATATGTGCATTTGTATACTCCTTGGTGCTCTCTGAGCTCGGTTGTTTGCTTTCAGACACATCATTACTCAACTAGGTAATATGATGTTACCTAGTTGGATAATGAAACATCTTCAAGCAAACAACCAGGCTCAGAGAGCACAAAAGACTCCACAGTTCAACTGTGAGCTACATACAATTTCTTCCATTTGTGCATTTGCTTGTGTACACATATCAGATGCCATTTAAATCTGGGATTTGTTTTATTGGGCAGTGACACATACAAGAGCTTTATGCTTTGTAATTTGTGAAATAGGGCAACTTCTGTTTTTTTAAAAAAAAATGGGGACTAATCTATTCAAATTGTTTTAAACTGATAACGAATTAGAGAATAGCTAATGATTAAATTAGCGTCTGAATTCACAAACAGCACCAGATTTTAGCATGCAGAAATATAAGCATGCATTTACATTTACAAAAAGAAAAGAAAAGCAGCTCTGTAGACCAAAGCAATAGCAAATGGACTAATCGTAGCTGAAGAATTTGATGCAACAAGCATTTGCCAGAGAAGAGGGGAAAAGGACATCTTCAGAAAATAGCAATGCAAAAGCTGTTATGTGCCAAACAGAGATCAATATTAATGAAAATGGTGGATTATAACAAGATGACTAGCTTTATGAAACGGAAGAACAGAAATGGAACATATGCAGGGGTGGGCTGCTGGGAGTTTGTAGGGGTTTGGGAGAACCTCTAGCTAAGATTCTAGTCAGTTCGGAGAACCCCCAAATCCTACTCCTGGCTGGCCCCACCCACCCTGCCCCGCCCCTCCCAGGAGTCCCCACGCAGCCAGTTTTGGATGCAGGTAAATGCAGGGTGAACACTCAGGGAAGCTCAGGGAGGGCGAAAAATGGGCCTACCAAAAGATTGGGAAGGCCAGCCTCCAGAGGGCCTCCAGAGCCTGGGGAGGCCATTTTTGCCCTGCTGGAGACACGAGGAAAGCCTCCAGAGCCTGGGGAGGGCAAAAACACCCCCCACACACCGTGGTGCAGGAGGTCGACTAGGCCACGCCCACCATGTTCACGCCCACCCAGCAAACGGGCAGAGAACCCCTTGCTAAAATTTTTGAAGCCCACTCCTGAACATATGGTAAGTTCTTGCAAGAAAGAATACGAAAAGGGCTAAAGAATTAGAAAAACACTTTGCCTAGGTTATTTTCTAGGCTCCCAGTTTTCCTTATGTATTTAAACAAAGTAAACATTCTCTAACTTGCTAGAGAATAATTATGTCAGAACCATCAGCTTTGGCTTGGCACTTTGCTGGTGTTCTGTCATCTGTGGAGAAGGGAAGGGGAAACAAATGGGCAATTTGCTGTATACCTTTATGATGGAAAATTGGGAAGGAAAGGAGGAATTGACAGTTGAGGAAGAACAGGGCATTTTGGAATCCGGTTCATACTGGCGCACTGGCATCTTCAAGGCCCTTTGCCCTGAATGTGGAATTTCACCAGCTCAAACACTTCAGAGTTTCTCATAACATCACGGCGGTGCTCGATTGGCTATGCTTGGATGGACCATGGTGTGTGTGTGTGTGTGTGTGTGTGTGTGTGTGTGTGTGTGTGTGTGTATCTATGGGAAAACGGGTTTAGTTTTGCATTGGCACATGGAAATTTTAGATTCCTCTTGATTCTCCTGCAATCAGCATCTCATAGTAAAAGTGAATTTTCGCTTCAAATGGAGTCGAGAGTTTTACTTCTCCAAGGGATCAGACTGGGGCAGGTCTGACAAATTAAAAACTATGCTTTATTAGGGATGTTATGCGAGAAATTTGAAACCCTGAAGTATAGTCAGTTTGTAAAAAAGGTCTGAAGTTGCTATTCATCCACATCTCAAGGACACTTGGTTTCCTACCAATGCTCTAGACCTTTTCCAGACTGAGTGTCCAAAGCGTGTACATACACACGTGAATGCCCGCACACATCCCCGAACCCCCCAAATGCAATGTGTGTAGCCCCCGCACATGCACCCCACTCCCTCACATGCTTGTGCACCCCCACATGTGCCCTGCCTACCTTTGCATGCATGTGTGCCCTTCGCACGTGCCACATCCCCCATGCATGCGCACGTGGTCCCTCAACATGTCCTGCCCCCCATGCATGGCGCCCATTCACGTGCCCTGCCCCCCATGCGGCAGAGACCCAACAACCAGGTGACGGGTGGGAGGCATGTGCACATGCGCGGCGAAGCAGAACTGGGGTGACGGCTCATGTGCCCACAGAGAGGGCGCTGCATGCCACCTGTGGCACGCATGCCATAGGTTCGCCACCACGGCTCTAGATTGAAACAGAGGCAAATTACAATATATTTAGCGTAGCCACTCAGTAAAAACCCACAATGATGGAAAAATAATGAGATGTCAAACAAAAGTACATACATAATGCATGTATAATTGCATCTTGATGTCCGTACACAGGCTTTATTATTGCCTCCCCTCCTCTATGAGTGTCCAGAACAATTAGTAGTGACGAATGACTGGCAGGCCAAATGAAAATGAACTGTCATTATTACAGGTTAAAACCTTCAATTTGGTAATAATTTCCCAAGAATCCTTGGGAAGATTACTCCACTGTTTATAGGCCTTAAATAAATCCACAATATGGTCAATATTCCCATCTGCCTCAAAAAGTACCATAGAAGACTTAGTAATTCCAAAAATACCATGGTTAGAGTTCAGTACTTTCCTGCCACAGACTTAAGATTTCCTAGAAATGTGAGGTTGAAAACCAAATCCAAAGAAGTCACAGAGAATTCTGATCTGGAAATGGAAACGTGCCTCTAGAGCAGGGTTTCTCAACTTTGGCCAATTGAAGATGTGTGAACTTCAACTCCCAGAATTCTGGGAGTTGAAGTCTACGGATCTTCAAGTTGCCAAAGTTGAGAAGCACTGCTCTAGAGCAGGGCTGTCAAACTCGCGGCCTGCAGGCAGGAATGTGTCACGCACTGGCCACACCTACGCCTGGCTTAGCGAAGGGGAAAAAAGTCCTAATATGTCATGTGACACCACGGTGAGTTTGACACCACTGCTCTAGTGTAATCCAAATATACTACTAAGTATTTACGAGACCGCCTTCTGCCACCAGTAGCCTCCCACTGACCAGTACGCTCCCACAGAGAGGGGGTCCTCAGGGTGCCATCGGCCAAACAATGTCAGCTGGTGGCCCCCAGGGGAAGAGTCTTCTCTGTGGGGGCACCGACCCTCTGGAACGAGCTGCCCCCAGAGATACGGCGGATCCCGGATCTGTGCACTTTCCGCCATGCCTTAAAGTCGTTTTTGTTTCATCAAGCTGGGCTGACCTGACCATATTTTTTAAACTGCTTTAATTTTAAATTGCTAAATTATGGGTTTTTAATATGGGGGTGTTTTAACTGTGGGCCAAATTAATTTAATTGGTTCTTAATATTGTTTTAATTTTTGTATTTTCTGTATTTTATCTGCTGGCTGTTCACCGCCCCAAGTCCTTTGGGAGAAGGGTGGTATACTACTACTACTACTACTACTACTACTACTACTACTAATAATAATAATAATAATAATAATAATAATGACCTTGCATTCTGGTCTCAAAATGAACCATAGGCTAACCTATCAAAATAACACAAAGAGTTATGAAAATGTGTGAGCAAAGAAGATTATGTTCTTTGCTTATGAGAAGCACTGCTCTAGAGTAATCCAAATACAGTACTAAGCAAGGACCTTGCATTCTGCTCTCAAAGTGAACCACAGGCTAATCTATTAAAATAACACAAAAGGCTAGGAAAATATGTGAGCAAAGAAGATTATGTTCTTTCAATAATCAACTGGATTATTCAGTTACATTTACAGCCTGGCCCTCATTCCCAAAACAGACTTCTTCCAGAGGACTTTTCATGAACCAACTAATCAATTAATCAATCAACAGAGAGACATCCAAGTGTTAGCTCTTATTGGGCTGCTGTTTAATTTAAATTTACAATAATTTAGTTTGATGATGTCCCCATTTTAATTCATATTGCCGCATGATGGATGTTCTTATGACCACCCTGAGTCACAAGACTTCTGTGGTTTAAAAAAAATTAACAAATAAATAATCTTATAATTTCTACAGCATACTATATCTCACTATCTCTCCACTTGCAGCCATTGCTGTCAATAAATTCCAGATTAATTCAAAAGGTGAAGACTTCAGAACCCCAAATCCTAAAAGCATAATTTGGGGTGTGTAGAAATAACAAATGTCTAAATATCACATGAAAAAAACTCAATAGCTACATGAAAAGATTACTGAAGTTTTCTCCAGCAAATAGAAACATTCTGAGAAGACTAACAAATTGTCACATTTGTTCAGATAACGATCTCCCGAGCATGGGTCCCTGTTCATTTTGAAAATCATTACATATAGTTCAGCCTTCTGAGGTACCTCCAATGATTTGGTCCACATGACCAATGATATTTGAGGAAAGCACAAATATATTTTCCATCCTGTTGGTGTTCCAGAGGGCCTTAAAGACCTAATTGTTCTCATCGACATTAGGTTAGCATGTTGGAGCTCCTTCGGGTGTGTATTTGTGTGTGTGTGTGTGTGTGTGTGTGTGTGTGTGTGTGTGTGTGTGTATGTGTGTGTATGACATATTTGTTTTCTTGATCAGTTCTGGCATAGCAATAGCATAGCATTTAGACTTATATACCACTTCACAGTGCTTTTACACCCCTCTCTCAGCGGTTTACAGAGTCAGCATATTGCCCCCAACAATCCAGGTCCACATTTTACTGACCTTGAAAGGGTGAAAGGCTGAGTCAACCTTGAGTCAGTGAGAATCGAACTGCCAAACTGCCGGCAGCCGGCAGTCAGCAGAAGTAGCCTGCAGTACTGCATTCTAACCCCTGCACCACCACGGCCAGGGCCGGATTTTCCTATAGGCTAACTAGGCTTCAGCCTAGGGCCTCAAGATCAAGAGGGGCCTACATTCAAATTGTTAGCAAAATTAAAATTACACTTTCACTATAGGTGAAAGGGCCTCATAAGTGGAATAGCCTAGGGCCCCTTTTCATCTAAATCCGGCCCTGACCACGGCTCTTGCTATTAATATATAATTTTTGTATATTTGTTTATTTTTATCCTGTGAGCTGCCCAGAATCAATTGGAATCAGATGGTACAGAAGTCAAATCAAATAGATAAACTATAGACTTGACTGTTTCCTTCACAATAGGGCTATCTGTGAAGAGACCTTCACAGTCCAGGCATTTCACCAAGTCAGGGAGAAATCTAGTGGCACTCTTTACCCAGTACATTGCATCTTTATTCATCTTTATAGCATAGTCTGCTGTGAAAATCCAGGCCATGTGCTTATCCCCATGATGGTGAACCTATGGCATGCATGCCAGAGGTGGCATACAGAGCCCTCTCTGTCGGCAAACGCACTGTCGCCAGCTGCTCTTCCAGGTTCCACCATGCACATGCGCCGGACAGCTGGTCTGGCACACCTGCGCACTGGCCAGCTGCTCTCTTCCGGTTTCCGGCATGCACATGCGCGCCAGCCGACCAGCTGAACCCGAAAGAGAGCAGCTGGCTGGTGCACATGCATGCGACAGAACCCGGAAGAGCATCTGGCTGCCGCACTCATGTGTACCGGCCAGCTGCTTTCTTTTGGGTTTCGGCACTCGTGCTCCAGTTTCAGCACTCGGTGCCGAAAAGATTAGCCATCACTGGCTTATCCCGTGGTTTAAAATGTTGTGGAAACCCAGAAAATGGGATAATTCAGTAAAATTTGGTAAAATGTGCTATATGAATGAAGCTAGTGGGAAAGAGAGAAATGTTATCTTAGGAAAGAAGAAAGAATGACTTCTCAATATGTAACTCTCAGCCTGTTTCCAGAAACCTGAAAAGGCAAGATGACTGCACCTTGAAAAATTCAAGCCATAATAGAGGGAATTTTCATCAAGATGTACTCCTCCTTTAATAAAAACTAAAGGTGAACTTGTCCTTAGTGAAAACACAACTTAGCATAGATCTATCATTTACTAAAACTTAAAGGAAAATGGGAAGATTACAAAATATACTAAACAGTAGTAGTAAACATCAGTCATTCAATCATGTTTGACCTTTGGCTACTCTATGAGTCTTGATACATAGAGTAGCCAAAGGTCAGACATGATTGATTGAATGACTGATTACTACTACTACTAGTACTACTGTTTAGTATACTTAGACCAGGGCAGGCAATCTGGATCCTTCCTACAGTTTTGGACCATTAATCATTAGATTTTGACACAAACTGTAATCTCAAAATCTCCAGAAAGTATTACATTGCTAATCCTGGTTTAAGATGCAGGAAATTACAAATATAATAATAATAACAACTCATACTACCTTATTTTTGCCTATAAGAAAAAAACTCTATGGCTCGTCAAACCAAAAGGAGTGTTGTTAATATTTCCTCAGCACATCCATTAAAGCACATTATAAAAAATATATTCAGCACCCTTGTTTCCCAGATAAGCCGATTTGCTGCAGATTTGTCTATTTTGAAAGTTTACATTCTGTTCCTCGGGCATTAGGGTATCCAAGTGGCTAAAGGCAAACATATATACTCCTTAAAAGATAGAGATGTAGAAGAACAAAATCCCACCTCAAATAATGGTACCATCTGATGTATTATAATTATCTCTTCCCTTGCAAAGATGCTTTTATTAATAGTCATCCATTCAGCCTATTGTGCAAATTGGACACTCATTAAAACCATATAAATACCTGAAACCTTTGCAACACAAAGCTGTAAAGTAAATTAACATTTTATTTACTGGTCATTAACATGAGGTGAAGAGCAGCTGATATCACGCTAATTTATAATAAGGTCACGAAAGCAGTAAATTACTTCTAAACAAATTGGACACTTTCGCCCATAGAAAAGCATTCCGGAGTTGCCACAAAGATAAGTAGGCTGTTGCTAACTGTCATTTTCTATCACACTTAGTCCATACAGATGACTTCTGATTCTGGAAATCCCATCATCTCAAAATTAGAGTAACTTTCCTATCAGTGTGCAGAGTCACAGTTGTTATACTGATGTTGTTTATCATCTCATGACTGCTAAATTAACTTAGTGGCTTTGTTGGCCAATTTTGTCAGCTCTCCCCCCCCCCGGCCCCCTTAAATCTATTTTGCTGAGGTTTTCCAACATTCCAAAAAAATGCATGGCAAGGATGAGTCAGCTTCTTTCCTTATTGCTTTAAAGAGGGGAATATGTACTTATTCTTCTGATCAAACTAGAGTGAAGTATTGAGTTGGGATGAAACAAGGTCTCCACCGTTCAATATTTTTAGTCATTATATGGAAATGAAGGCCATGCTTTTCGTTTATGCAGACTATCTAGAATTCAGTGGAGCATACCGTGGGGAATAAAAAATGAATTTCAAAACACTATTGATTGGTTGAAGGCATGGGCTGAAAATACCAAAACTCAAGGCCCGCGGGCTGAATGAGGACCGCGGGGTGCTTAGATCTGGCCTGTGGGATTGCCCTGGAAACAGCAAAGGACTGCCCCGCAGTGCCTCTGCCAGCAAAAACGGAGCTCGCGGCCCTCCCGAGCTCTGTTTTTGCTGGCAGAGGGTTGCAGGAGGCCGTTGCAGCTGAAAACGTAGCTTGCAAGGGCCGCATGCAATCCTCCAATGCTCTGTTTTCGCTGGAAGAGGGTTGCAGGAGGCCCTCGCAGCTGAAAATGGCGCTCGGGAGCCAGTTTTTGCTGGCAGAGTGCTTGAACCACCACAGGCGCCCCCGACACGAGTGACGTTGAACTGGTCGTGGCCACCCTGGCCACCCCCACCTTAGCTCCCTGAGGTCCAACATAACCCTGATGTGGCCCTCAATGAAATTGAGTTTGACACACCTGACTTACAGTAAAGTTAAAATGGCTCATTCCAACATCAGAACACTTTTAGTGCGGCAGGATGGGGTATCTTGTGGCTTTGGGACAATTCAAATTTTAAATTTGTTACACAGGTAGTCCTCAACATACCATCCACAATTGAGCCCAAAATTTCTGTTGTTAAATGAGATAGTTGTTAAGTGAGTTTTGGCCCCATTTTATAACCTTCCTTGCTGCAGTTCTTAAGTGAATCCCTGCTGTTGTTAAATTAGTAACACTATTGTTAAGTGAATCTGGCTTCTCCATTGACTTTGCTTGTCAGAAGGTTGCAAAACGTGATTGCTTGACCCCGGGACAACACTGCAACTGTCATAAATATGACCTAGTTGCCAAGCATCTGAATGTTGATCACGTAACCATGGGGATGCTGCAACGGTCGTAAGTGTGAAAAACGATAATAAGTCACTTTTTTCAGTGCTGTTGATACTTTGAACAGTCACTAAACAAATCATTGTAAGTCAAGAACTACTTTTACATATATACAATAAACCAGTCACTTTAGCTAATGGATATAATTTCTTTCCCTTTTCTGTTTCTTGCACAGTTTCATAATGTATGAAGCATAAGGAATGAGTTGGAATCTGTTCCCTGAAAACAAAGGTAGAAGATAACAATACAAATAATGATAAACAGTCCCTACTCTCTTGTGTATGTGATACTGTGGATCTTTAACTTCTTGTGATGTTGGAGAGGGAACTAAGTGCTGAATTCTATCAGCTCAAGCTATTGAATTTTTAACGTGATATTACTGGAAAGCAACAATACAGATTAACTAGAAACAGATTTTTTTTTCAAGGACTCCTATGCCATAGAATTTTTCCCTTGATAAATGGATATAAATGGTTAGGAGTCTATGCCACAAACTTCACATGACAATGTATGATTTGTAAGAAGCAGGAAAATATCACTGTGTACAAATGGAGTCACGGTTGATTAGAAAGTTAAGTCAAAAACTTAAGAAATCTATCCAGGAAAAGTTTGAAAAATCACAATGTTAACAAAGGAAATATGAACAGAATGATGTTTGTTTTGATCATTGCACAAAGCGTGATTTTGAAACAGCTTTAAAACTTTTGGGGGAAGACCCAAAGTTATGTTTTCCATACCACAGATATTTAATTTATTTACCCTGCTGACAAGAAACTTCACTTCACTTCATTCTCCTTTTTCTTTTCTTTTTAAAAAATTATTTACATAATATTTTCTAGTTAAAGTTATATTCATTTTTTAAAAAACTGTAATTTGCCTAAAATCAAATCAGCCACCAGATACATTTTTGCTGCTCTCTGACCCATCTCATTTCAATGTGGGCATTTAGACACAATCAATGTTACATTTTACTATTAGTCCCTTTTTAACTGCATGCTATAATTTTTCTACAGTTATTAGAACTTAAAAAAACAATAAGGTCTATTTTCTGACACTTTTCTAAGGAAGTGGCTTTTTTAGAGACTGTGGTGGAAAGAAAACACAATTCAACTGCGGATGGAGACCAGCTTTATCCCTGAAAGTCTGCTCCAAAGAATACATTATGAAAGAATACATTATGACCAAAACGGTGTTCCGTTTTGGGCAATTTTTATTAGATGATCAATTAATAGTTATGGATTAGGATTACAGTTTAGGTTGGGGTAGAGTTTATACACCTAAGATTTTATGAACTGATAGGGATATCCTATAAATTATTACCCTGAGGAATGGGATCATCCTACCATTAGCCTTGAGTGAGACAGTTTCCACATATGGTCAATCAGAGATCTTCAAACTTGGCAGCTTTAAGACTTCAACTCCCAGAACTATGCTGGCTGGAGAATTCTGGGAGTTGAAGTCCACAAGTCTTAAAGCTGCCAAGTTTGGGGACCCCTGTGGTAGATCCTCAAAAAAGTCCTGGAGGAAAAAGTAATGTGCCACAAAGCTTTCTTTGAACTCCATAGGTTAGAACAATGCCCTCAATACAAAGAGTGCATTCAAATAACATGTGTCAACATTGAATCGAACCTGGCTGAAGCCATCTTTTTCTGCTTTATAGTTGCCACTTACACTGGGGGGGGGGGAGAGGAGTAGGTAGACTGTCTCACAGACAAAACAACAAGCCTTCCCGTGGGAATCAAGGTCTTCCCAGCAGGTGGCAATGGAAGGAGGAGAGGAGTGACTGGGAAGCCATCAATGGTTTTAATTGGACAATGTGACTTGGGACTCTGGGGGAGGGAAACATTTACAGTATAACACGGGAAACTTCAGAGTTGGTTTTCATTGGCCGTGCCAATATGATGTACCCAATAAATGTGTTTTTTGAGGGACCTGCCTGCCTCAGAGTTCTGATTTCTTTGGGTGTGTTACTCGGAATCCTGACAACATGCTTAACTAGATCAATTAAAGGCCAAACTTGCATAATATGCTCAACATGTTTAGTATTAACTTTGACTCATTGAGAGGGGATTAATGTATGGCACAAACCCATTTTATTTGATTAGTTTATGGATTAAAATCTTCAGTAAACCCAGATTAATACATTAACTAGTTTAAAACATCAACATCAATTGAACCATTAAATAAATTGGGCTGAGGGCATGCACAACTAACCAATGTAGTATGAATGTAACATCAGATACAATAACAAATATAACTCTCTCCCTTTCCTGATTCCAACCCCAATATTAATTGCAACCCCTGAAAAACTGTATATCCTTAAGAAAAGACAGAAAATACCAGTCAAAGTGCATGGGGCCGGCAAAACATTTCTCATAAAATCATCTGTGAATTTCAGCATGGCTTGGTCCAGAGAAAAGTGGCTGCATTTCCTAACTGTTAAGGAACAATTGAGCTGATGAAGGGCTGTCACAGATTGGTCTATTTGAAGGGGTTAGGAATATGTTGCTGAACCTTGAGAATTTGAAGATGCATGGACTTCTACATGCTGATTGGGGGATCGTGGAAGTTGTAGTCCATACATCTTCATTGCCAACATTGAGAAAAGAGATATATAAGAGATGTTCAATTCAGGTCCAGTTTTCCTCTTTATAATAATACGAGAAAGAGTATAGAAGGATAGTTAAGGCATCAACTTAAGACCAGAGAGACCCAAACATAAATCTTTCTTGATTTTGTAAACTCACTGGGTGACTTAGGTCTTGTTTAGGTGGCTCTGTCTCATTTTGTTGTTATTGTGGGTAAAAAACGAAATGGGTGTCTAAGAACCATGAAATCCTGAAGGGCAGGCAGGATAGAACTATAGCAAATAAATAAATAATTAAATTTCCATTTAATTTATAATTACACTTTCTAAATATTGACCTTTGCAGCAAATTAGCATTTGCAAATTTCATTTAGGCTTTTTAGGGGTGACGTATGTCCTTTTGAAGATGAAACACTGAATGCTGAAATGTTTGCCCAATCATTTAACAATCCAAGGTTAAAACAATGACTTCTCTTATGCCCAAAAATGTTTGCTACGAAAACAGGAATGCCACATCCTAGCATATCTACTGGTAAATCAGAGAAGCAGCCAACTGTTTTCTAAGTATATAATTGTTATGACTGCAACTGATTCCATTTGGTTTCCAGTCAGCCGCAAAGTCTCTCAAAGCTTCTTCATGGCACTTTCATGTGAACCTTCCTTGACCTCCCATGTAGCAGAGAGCCATGTGGGAAAAATGAACACTGCTTCCTGTCACATCAATGTTGTCGCCACCAGGCAATCCGGAAATAACTTAGGTCAAGTATGTCCCACTGACTTCAATGAAAACAATATGTGGGGAAGTACTGTGCAAGTCCCTGGGCATTTCTATGTATTGTCACCAGACTAACATTCCAGCAAGATACTATCAGTCCCTAGTGTTCAATGGCTGACTCTTCCTTCCATAACATTCTGTGACATCATCGTGGTTGCAACTCTACTGGGGATCAAGAAGTTTGACAATGTCATACGAAGAGGCAACAGGTACCAGATCTCCTCTTGCAATATTCTGAACGACAAATGGCGTTACTAAATTGCTTGGAAATATTATCATTTTCTATGTCTGTGGGGAGAGCTAAGGTCAAGCTTGTTGTCTTTTAATCTTTTTATGTAGTTAGTTTTATGCTTCTATGAAGTTCAGTTTCATATAGACTTTCATGAAGACTAGGAGTGAGATGATAGCAATGATCCAATATCTAAGGGGCTGCTACAAAGAAGAGGGGGTCAACCTATTCTCCAAAGCACCTGAAGGCAGGACAAGAACTAATGGATGGAAACTAATCAGAGAGCAAACTAAACCTAGAAATAAGCATAACTTTCCTGATTAATCAGTAGAAGGGCCAGAGGTTGTGGCTGCTCCATCAACTGGAGGTTTTTAAGAAGAGATTGGACAGCCATTTGCCTGAAATGGCATAGGGTCTTCTGCTTAAGCAGAGGGTTGGGTTAGAAGACCCCCAAAGTTCCTTCCAACTCTGTTATTCTGTTAAGATGCAGGATAGAAGTATTTGGAAGCAAGCAGGAAGTTGATTCAGCAAGTCGGATGGCTCCTTTGTCAGGATCCCAAACTGCTAAAGCACAAATGTAGGAAATTGCCTTTTAAAACGTGAGATGGAGATCATTGCCAAGGAATGAGATTAGAAATTACTCAGATAGAAGAGGAAACTTGATGTCATAGACAATTTATTATTTGCAAGAACCTCAGGAAATGCCGTGCTTCGTGGCAAGAGAAATATCGGTTCTGCATGTTTATTTGGGCTTCTATTCTTATAATGGAAAAAAAAATGCAGAAAAAAATCTTCATAGTATAATTAACCTTCTCCAATCTCATGCCTTTCCAGATGAGTTAAGTGAATGTCCAAAATGTTGCAGGCAGCGTATGTCTGGAGGGTATCAAATTAGGAAAGCCTGCAGTCAGATTTTTAGTTCAAGAAGAGCTGCAGTGACCCACGGTGAATTCACTCAGTCCATATTATCTATTCAGTCATTCATCAAAATTAATGTTACGTTGCCTTACTGCCACACAGAGGCATCTAATGTGACTCACAAGAAGATATATATAAAACCCTTCAGATTAAAATGTAGCAACAGTTCAAATGCAGTTACGAAAAGTAAAATAGTGTCACTTCCACATCCTGGGCAGCAATTTTGTGCACCACGGAGCCATCCCTGTTGCTGCATTCCATCCTTGGCAAAGGACACAACCCAAAGGACACACCACAAGGCAGGATTTCTTACAACATTGTATTGGCTCACCTTGCAGCTCCAAAACAAATGCTGCAAAACTATCTATACTCTTTTTATCTTTGGCCCATCCGTTGAATCAGAACTCCATTGCCTCAGTTTCCCAAGTCCCACAGTGTCACGGAATATGACCCCTGCTTGTCAAAATACAAATCTACAAGTAACAGTGAAATTGAATCAAAACAAGTGTGACAGCCACAGAAGGAGAGCCAGAAAGCAGAACATATCCATGGTCAAAATACCAGGGTCTGTTGGTATGGGTCTCTCAACATTCCAGGATCTCCCCAAGTTTAAGATTTTAGGGAAGGTGAAATTTGGAATTGACCCAGAGGTTTTGTGCAAGGAGGGGAAAATAAAAACAAACCACCAGAAGCACAGTCTTAAATTATACCTTCTGGTTTCAGAAAGCACAGCTGTGCTGGTTCAAAATGAAGGAAATGAGAGTCCAACACATCTGCGACATGTCAATCTGAGCCAATTTAAAGTAAAGCTGAGCAGAGGCATTTTGCATTTGTCCAATCTATTCTCATTCCATTTCATCAAAGAAAACGTACTTCGTAAATATTTCAACGAAGAAGAGATTGTTGTAGGAATCCCTATGTATCAAATGTGCTTGCAGTAATTTAATGAGAAGGAAGGGCAGGAATGGGTATTTAGATGAGCTAGAAAGCAGGAAATTTGATTATTCTAGCTAATATAAATCACGTGTCACAGTTGATAATCGCACAGCTGATCGTCGGAAATACCAGTTCACCCGAACCGGTAGTATTTTTTACCAGTTCGCCTGAACTGGTCCAAACTGGTAGCATTTCACCCCTGCACCACAGTTCCTTTTAATATCTTGATGATATATTTTTTTTCACTTGGGCTGTTTGGGTACAACTGTCTCTACCAAAGGGAGAACTGTGCTTTTTTTTTTTTTTAGCAGCTTTCTATGGTAAGCTGCTTATATTTTCTATTTATTTATTTATTTATTTATTTATTTATTTATTTATAAACAAAGTATTTATTCACATACAGATCACGACGGGAGCTTTACACAATATATTAACTTCAGTCAAAATATACAAATAAGATATAAAATCTACACTAACCTTATCTTCTTTTTATTCTATTATTCAACCAAGTATACCATTGGTCCCAGCATTGAAAATATGCGGAATCCTTTTGATCTCTCAAAATTTTTGTTAACCTGTCAGCTTCCGCATATTCATAATTTTTCCCAAAATCAAATCTTCAGCCGGTAGGTCTTTCCCCTTCCAATATTGAGCAAAACATATTCCTGTTGCAGTTGTGATATATACAATCAGACACCATGTATTCGTGCCTATCTTATCTGGCCTGATATTTAATAGATAGTATTGTGGTTTCAATTGTAATTTATATCCAGTGATTTCTAATATCCATCCCTGTATAAGTCTCCAAAGCTCAATTACCTTGGGGCAGGTCCACCATACGTGAAAATAAGTACCTATCTCCCCACAGAACTGTGCTTTGAGAATCTGCTACCTGTAGACTTCCAAGAAAGAAATAGAAAACTGAAGACAGGTCTCCTAAAAGCAGAGCAGATAGCCAAGGAAGAATAAAGAGCCAGTGAAAAGCTTTTCATGCTTCCTCTCAAGAGAGACTCAAGATCATCCAGAAGTGTTCTAGACCAGGTATGTCAAACTCAAGGCCTGGGGGACAGATCCAGCCGGTGGTGTGCTTAGATCTGGCCTGCAGGGCCGCCCTGGAAACAGCAAAGGACCAGCCTGCAGTGCCTCTGCCAGCAAAAATGGAGCTCGGGGAGGCAGCGCAAGGCCCCTCTGGGCTCTGTTTTTGGCCGCAATGGCCTCCTGCGAGCCTGGGGAGGCCGTGTGCTCCATTTTTGCTGGCAGAGGGCTGCAGGAGGCTGTTGCGTTTGAAACTGTAGCCTCAAAGAGTGATGTTGAGCTGGCCAGGCCCACCTTGGCCATGTCCCCAGACCCTCAAGATCAAACATAACCACAATGTGACTCTCAATGAAATCAAGTTTGACACCCCTGTTCTAGATAGTTTCTCCTCATGAAGAGACAGCAAGACAGTGGTCTCTTGCAGTTTTAGAGCTCTGGGAAATGAGGGAATATCATCCTGCTCAAACCACAGTTAGCACCTTCAAAAGGGACACTGGATTCACATGCTTCTTTTTCTAATTACTTTTTTGAAATTGCTTACTAACTACTTTTCAACTATTAGGAACCTTTGCATCATCAAATCTGAAAACACTGGGCAATTTTCTTTCAATCCTTAGCAAAAAAGATTTTAAATACAAGTTTAAAAATTTAGGAGCAAAGATTAATAAATAGCAAAAAGGTTGTTAGAATTTTGATTTTGGAAAGTTAGAAATAAGAATGCAGGTGGATTCGAAATAAGATTTTGGGATTCATTATAAAAATTCTCCACATGGGAAAATGCTTTTGTTTTGAATTCTTTAAAAAAAATACATGATTGGATGGAACTTCGAAGGTTCGAAGAGAGAACTAAAAGGAACCGAAGATTACAATTAAAGGAGAACACTTAAAGTTGACTTACAAATACAGAAAAAAGCAAAATATTTTAATACTGGATCTTATATTTGTTGTTGCAGTTGCACACTGACTAAATCAGGGCTCGGCAACCTGTGGCTCTGGAGCCACATGTGGCTCTTTCATCCCTCTGCTGCTTTCATCCCTCCTTGTCACTGTTGGCTCCACAATTGATTGGGCTTTCAGTTAGGACAGGTAGAGGAAAAAGGATGCCATGCTAGGAGGAGACTCTATGGTGGGGGAACCGGACTTCCGGTCGGCAGTGGAAAAAGGATGCCACGCTAGGAGGAGACTCTATGGTGGATGCTAAATACTGCCCTGGTAAGGGAGGTTCGTAATGACTGAGGCGAGACGCGAGTTAACAGGTAACATTTATTCTAACATGCTAACATTCCAACAACAGTCACAACAAGAGCACTTCTCTCTGTTTGACCGCTCTTTTATACTGGCTGTCAAACGGCTAGCCAATCAGGAACATAGGTAAGAACTTCCTTTCACCCACTAGGGGGCTGGATGTTGGAGCAGGCTCAGTACACAACAGTGGGGGAACCAGACTTCCGGTCAGCAGAGGAAAAAGGGTTCCACGCTAGGAGGAGACTCTATGGTGGGGGAACTGGACTTCCGGTCGGCTCCAAAATTGAACAAGGGGCTTCCGGTTAGGACCTCTGTAGCTCTTTGAGTGTTTAAGATTGCCAACCCTTGGACTAACTAACTAACTAATTAAATCAATCAATCAATCAATCAATCAATCTGCTGCATGGTTACATTAATGTGCAGCTGACCATGCCATTCTATGCCATATTTATTTTATCAGTGTTATTTTTTTTTTCAACTATAAAAATGTTGTGATGAGAGACAATCACTTTAAAAGGTTTGTGCTGAAAAGACTGTTCAGTTGTTTTCTGCAACTCTGAGACTAACCAGCGAGTTTATAATTGAAATATCTGCTTTGGCATGATATACATCTATCTGATAAAACAGGGCAGACACTGCCTGCCAAGTGCTTTGTGGAACTCCAGCATATTGATTACAGATGAACCCCATTTGTAATTTTCTTTGTTCTTCTAGAGCTCAAAGGCAGGCATTTAGGTAAGCGCTGATCCGGTGGAATTGTTATGGGCATTTGTTCTAAGCAACCCTCACCGCAACTCTTGTGCACCTGCGGAGCTGCATTTCAAAAGCTACTACGAAAAGGAGTGGGCAAACCTTTTCGAACCTCTGTGATGTGGTCCTTAAGGTGTGGATTAAGACTGGGAGGAACTGTCATTGAAATTCAGTATTGATCATGAAATTTCACCTGCGGCTTTCAGCCAGCCATTATCTTTTCGCCTAAGCTATGTCACAGGGTTATTTTGTGTGTGTTGGTGGGAGGGGACATGGACAAGGGATTACAATGAATGCAAGCTTTGAGTTCCCGGAGGAAAGACAGGATTTAGATTTCTATCTAACCAATTAATATGACATTTTGGAGGCACAGAAGCACAGCGTTGGAAAAGGCCATCCAGTCTAGCTTTACTGCGTACTGTGATATTCTCACAAAATGGCTGCCATAGCTAATGCAGCAGAAGGCAAGGGTGTTAGTTGCTCTTTTTCCTAAAGATGCTCCTCTGGGGGGTTTTTTGGATCATTTTGTTTTTGGATAGCAAGACATTCAAAGCAGTGGTGGGTTTCAAATTTTTTTACTAAAGGTTCTGTGGGTGTGGCTTGGTGGGCATGGCATGGCTTGGTGGGTGTGGCTTGGTGGGCGTGGCAGGAGAAGGATACTGTAAAATCTCCATTCCCACCCCACTCCAGGGGAAGGTTACTGAAAAATCCCCATTTCCTCCCTATCAGCTGGGACTTGGGAGGAAGAGAATAGATGGGGGCAGGGCCAGTCAGAATTTTTATTACTGGTTCTCCAGAACTACTCAAAATTTCCACTACCGGTTCTCCAGAACTGTTCAGAACCTGCTGAAACCCACCTCTGATTCAAAGCTACTGTGGAGTCTGATGGTCACTAAGAGAGGGGTTTCAATTCCAGTAGTTTGATAAGTATCATGATGACTATCCTTGCGCTAAAGGACTTGCTCCCTTGTAAATAAAAATAATGATTTCCACAGCATAATAAGTTACTGTTTTCCACGGTACATGCAGTGGGATAAAGACCTTCAGACCAACATTTCTAATGGACTCCAAGATAAGGAAAGACAAATTTTACAATATGTGTAAACCATGCAGCTTTTTCCTAGTGTAGGTAGTCCTCGATTTATGACAGTTCATTTAGTGACCGCTCGAAGTTACGATGACTCTGAAAAAAGTGACTTATGACCATTTTCACACTTATGACCATTACAGCATCCCCAAAATCACGTGATCAAAATCCAGACACTTGGCAAATGGCTCATCTTTAGGACAGTTGCAGTATCCTGGGGTCATGTGATCACCTTCTGCAACCTTCTGACAAGCAAAGTCAATGGGGAAGCCAGATTCACTTAACAGCCAATGTTAGTAACTTAACAACTTCAGTGATTCACTTAACAACTGTGGCAAGAAAGGTCATAAAATGGGTCAAAACTCATTTAACAATTTAGCGACAGAAATGTTGGGCTCAATTGTGGTCGTATGTCCAGGACTAACTGTATGTTTTCCAATTCCATCCACAGTTTTACCAAAGAAAAAAAGGACTTGTGACACAGTAAAGACAACATAAGTTTTATACTGATGTAATCATTCATAGAGTACAGTCCATTTATCCCATGTTTAAAATATTATCCATAGAGTTAAAAACAGTGAACTGCAAAGTAACACAATTTATGAAGAGGTATGGATCCTAGGATTTGAGCACAAATAAACCATCTATTTAAACACATCTAAATTAATTATGTAACCTCTGCAAGGATGGCTGTATCAGGGTTCAACAGATGTTTTGTGAATGGCCACTGACAGGTATTCATCACTGTCTCTGCTTTCTGCATTTTGCTTGGTTTTGAACTCATTGTTTGTACTTAACCCCCATTAAATCTTAAATGTCTGTAAGTATACATATTAAGGACATTTTGTACATCTGATGAAATGAGATGTAATTCACAAAAACCTCAGACATAATCCATCTGTTCCTCTATGAAGTGGCATAAAAATAGTTGCTGCGGGGGCTTTAAGACAAGCAGAACTCTTCCATCTTAAGCCCAGGGGTGGGACTGAAAAATTTTAGCAACTGGTTCTCTGCCCAGTTGCTGGGTGGGTGAGGCCATGGGGGTTGTAGCCTAATCGGCTTCCTGCACCATGGCGGGGGGGGGAGGCATTTTCATCCTCCCCAGGCTCTGGAGGTTTTCCTTGAGCCTCCAGGATGGTGAAAATGGCCTCCCCTGGGCTCCAGAAGCCTTCTGGAGACTGGAAATGGTCATGTACTTCCAGTAGGCCCATTTTTCGCCCTCCCCAGGCTCCAGAGGCTTTCCTTGAGCCTCCAGGAGGGTGAAAATGGCCTTCTGCTTATTCCAGAGCCCAGAAATGGGCTTGTTTCTGGATTTCCGGTACTTCCTGGAGCCCCATTTTTCGCCCTCCCAGAGCCTTGGTGCAGGCCCTGAATTTACCTCACATCCAAAATGGGCCCCCTAGAAACTCCTGGAAGGGGAAGGGCCAGCCAGTTCTTGGAACTATGTAAAAGTAGCATCCGGTTTGCCCGAATCAGTCTGAACCGGCTGAATCCCACCCCTGCTTAAGCCCATTTTGTGTCCCTAAAACCAGGACGTGTGCAAAGTATCTGTGCAATGAGAATGCTGAGATTCACCTAATTACCAGATCTTAGTAGCCACCAGCAAAGACAATATAGAATATAGACTAGCCAAGTTGGAAAGGACCTTGGTGGTCTTCTAGACCAACCCCCTAGTCAAGCAGAAGACCCTAGACCATTCCAGACAAATGGCTGTCCAAGCTCTTCTTAAAAACCTCCAGTGATGGAGCACTCACAACGTCAGTGAGTTGAAACCACGAGCCAAGTGACATCTGATTCATGTTCATCATGACATAATAATGCAGATTTTGCATTATTTGCAAAATTTGCATTTGCTGCATGCCACAAGGGATACAAATTGTACAATTCATGTGATGATGTCATGAATCGCAGAACAGAATTGTGATTTGCTCTAGAGCAGGGGTGTCAAACTGGTGACACGCTGGCCAGATGCGTCACGCACAGGCCACGCCTAATCCAGCTCTACAAAGGCAAAAAACATCGTGAATGGTTTTGCTGACAACCAGAAGTAAGTGCCAGTATTTTTGGCAAATCTCTTGTAAAACACAGTTATGACTTTGCAAATGGCTATACATGTAAGCATGTTCCTAAGTGCCTGAAGTTCAGTCATAGAGAGGGCCTGACCATCAGAAGTTTGAACCTAGATTACGTACAGATAGATAGTCCTTGACTTACGAATGGTTGCTTACTGACCATTCAAAGTTATAACCAACTCAAATAATGGGACTTACGACCCTGGTTTGCCTCCTAGTAGTGATTGACTAACTTAATCCATTTCCATAGCTGCCTACAGAAAGGGGTTACTGATGGAGTGAAACCTTCCTACAAACCTTCCGATTCAAGGTTTTGTAGAATAGTAAGAACACCGAAAGAAGTGGAAGGGAGCATGTTTTTGTTATGCAAAATTGAAATATAAGAGTAGACTGCATTAGTGGCTGATTGAATGATAACGTGATATCTATTATTTTCTTTATGTTTTTTTTTTCCTGCTCCACATTCTGGTTCTCCTGGCTAAGGTTTTTTTTTTATTATTTGATTTATATGCCGCCCTTCTCCGTAGATTCAGGGAGGCTTACAATGCGTTAAAAGCAATAGCCTTCATACTTTTGTATATTTATACAAAGTCAGCTTATTGCCCCCACAATCCGGGTCCTCATTTTACCTACCTTGAAAGGATGGAAGGCTGAGTCAACCTTGAGCCTGGTGAGATTTTGAACTTGCAGTAATTGCAGGCAGCTGATGTTAATAACAGTGCTTTAGTCTGCTGCGCCACTAGGGCTCTTTTTATTTTTTAAGTTTTGGCTTTGGAGTCTTAATCAGAGGTGGGATTCAGCCTGTTCAGGCGAACTGGTTGTTGCATTCCGGCGCTATGCCGTCCTATTTAGCCACCTTTTTTAAGCCGTGTGCATGCATGCAAGCCGCACGCATGAGCAAAGTGCATGCGCAGAAGATTGCATGCATGTATGGAAGGCGTGCATGCACATTTTCGGTGCTGGGGGAAACCATTGTTAATTCATGTGCTGTCCACCTTTCATCTTAACCTATCAGACCTTAGCTTGATTCTAGGAGACTACAACATTTATATATGTTTTATATATATATATAAAAGCATCAGAAAAGAAGTTTCAGAAAAGAAGCCCCCAACAGAGCTTCAGAGGCTTTTTTTCTGAAGCTCTGTTTCGGAGGCTTTCAGAGGCCAGAAAAAAAAGTTTTTTTCTGAAACAAAGTTTCAGAAGTTTCAAAGGCAGAAAAAAAAGCAAGGCACAGAGCTCACAACCAGAGCTGCTAAAATTCACCTCTGGGGACAGCTGATTGGGGGCATTCCGGGAGGCCGATCCACCTGCCAATCAGCTTTTTTCTTATTTTTCCTCCCCAAAAACTAAGGTGCGTCTTATACTCCTGTGCGTCTTATACGCCGAAAAATACGGTATATATATTTCTTTAAAAGTAGCAAAGGTTTTTGAAATCTGGACATGAGCCTGGAATATTTTACTGAATATTGCTTTGGCACTGTAATTCAAGGAGTAATGTTAGAACATGTTCAGGTCAGGGCAAACTTTATAAAACAAAATGTAAATTGGGGGCAGATTTTTTTTAAAAAAAGAAGGGATGGGGAGGATCCCTCATCTATTATTGTATGCCAGCAATTCCTGGTTGATCGTGTAAGGGTGGGGGGCGGAGGGGATAAAGCATGTCTCAAAAGCTGTAGCTGAAAAAGAAGGAAGGTTCAAATTTCCTCTGCCTGAGGCCCTAAGTAGGCTGGATGAAATATAAGCAGGTGAAATTGGCAGAACACAGGGCTAGCTCCTGTTGCCCTGGGGCGATAATTCCAAATAAGACTAAACACACCCTCCATCCAGAAACTAGAGAGCATCACTAAATGCCTGGAGGTTGAAATGCTGGGAAATAGGAACAGAGGGGAAAACCAGTCAGCCCAAGGGTGAAATCCAGCAGGTTCTGACAGGTTCTGGAGAACCAGTAGTGGAAATTTTGAGCAGTTCAGGGAATCGGCAAATGCCACCTCTGGCTGGCCCAGAGTGGGGTGGAATGGAGATTTTGCAATATCCTTCCCCCAGGAGTGGGGAGGGAATGGGGATTTTGCAGTAACCTTCCCCCAGGAGTGGGGTGGGAATGGGGATTTTGCAGTATCCTTCCCCCAGGAGTGGGGAGGGAATGGGGATTTTGCAGTATCCTTCCCCCAGAGTGGGGAGGGAATGGGGATTTTGCAGTATCCTTCCCCCAGGAGTGGGGAGGGAATGGGGATTTTGCAGTATCCTTCTCCCAGGAGTGGGGAGAGAATGGGGATTTTGCAGTATCCTTCCCCCAGGAGTGGGGTGGAATGGAGATTTTGCAATATCCTTCCCCCAGGAGTGGGGAGGGAATGGGGATTTTGCAGTATCCTTCTCCCAGGAGTGGGGAGAGAATGGGGATTTTGCAGTATCCTTCCCCCAGGAGTGGGGTGGAATGGAGATTTTGCAATATCCTTCCCCCAGGAGTGGGGAGGGAATGGGGATTTTGCAATATCCTTCCCCCAGGAGTGGGGAGGGAATGGGGATTTTGCAGTATCCTTCCCCCAGAGTGGGGAGGGAATGGGGATTTTGCGGGATCCTTCCCCCAGGAGTGGGGAGGGAATGGGGATTTTGCAGTATCCTTCCCCCAGGAGTGGGGTGGAATGGAGATTTTGCAATATCCTTCCCCCAGGAGTGGGGAGGGAATGGGGATTTTGCAGTATCCTTCTCCCAGGAGTGGGGAGAGAATGGGGATTTTGCAGTATCCTTCCCCCAGGAGTGGGGTGGAATGGAGATTTTGCAATATCCTTCCCCCAGGAGTGGGGAGGGAATGGGGATTTTGCAATATCCTTCCCCCAGGAGTGGGGAGGGAATGGGGATTTTGCAGTATCCTTCCCCCAGAGTGGGGAGGGAATGGGGATTTTGCGGGATCCTTCCCCCAGGAGTGGGGAGAGAATGGGGATTTTGCAGTATCCTTCCCCCAGGAGTGGGGTGGAATGGAGATTTTGCAATATCCTTCCCCCAGGAGTGGGGAGGGAATGGGGATTTTGCTACCACCAAGCCATGCCCACCAAGCCATGTCCACCACTACGCCACACCACACCCACCAAGCCACGCCCACAGAACCAGTAGTTTAAAAAAAATGGATTTCACCACAGAGTCAGCCCTACCCTTCAAGAATATGGCATCAGAGAAAGAGACTAGGAGCTGATTGACTGAAGGAAAGGTACCTTCTGCAGCTCTGGAAGAACTCCCTTGCTATTATTTCTTCAAGCACTTCCCTTGGTAAACATCTGCTAAGGAGAAGTGTTAAGGGTCCAGCTGTTTGCAGCTGTAAACCTTTGGGAAAAAAATATTTACACAACTGAGGGCAAAATTTATATTCACGGCTTGTATTCCCCTCTGTGTTCATTTTCCTACTTAAACTGCCCGCCTCCCTAACCAAAAGAAATTCAGTGGGTTTTTTTCTTCTTCTTCTTCTTTCATTTGAATCAGTAGAAATCTTAATCTTATGAGGCCACAAAACTGCAGCTGCAGAGATCTCCGTGAAGATTTGCAAGGAGGGGGAAAAAAAACCCTATGTTGTAAGGTTAGTTTATTCCAAGTGTTGGCATTTGAATATTCAGAAATGCAACAGGGAGGGCCAATCTAGCAGTGGGAGGGGGGGATCTTGAATGCAGAGCTGCTTTCTATCACTCCCTCCCTCAGTTTAAGCAAATATAAAAAAAAAAAAAACAAGGGAGGGGGAGGAATTTCTCTAGCACCAATTTAAGCTGTTCTTGACTCTGAATTTTTGCTTTCTGCCTGATACTTAGCTATTAAATAAGACAGTTGAATGCCATCTGCAAGTGAAATATAATTGCCCACAGTTGAAATCTCTGGGCACCCAGTGATAGGGATAGTTTTCTGCACCAGGATTCTATTTTTGACCATAGAGAGGAGGTTGAACTCCTGTAGACTAAAATTCACATCTCTTGACAAGTGGGCAATATGGAATGATGAAGGACACTTGGCAAAGAAACATACATAGCAGCAAGTCTCCTGCTGGATCAGACCAGAGGCCTGTCTAGTCCAGACCAACAGTGAATTAGTTATCCCACAAAAATGAGCCCATTTCTCCCAGCAGGTAGGGATCAAGAAATATCAATCACTTCTAATATTATCCTGATGTCTGAAGTAATAGTCACTGATTCACTCATTTTCCAATAATTTCCCTCAGTAAAGGTAACAGTTCCCCTCACACACATGTGCTAGTCATTCCCAACTCTAGGGGGCGGTGCTCATCTCCATTTCAAAACCGAAGAGCCAGCGCTGTCTGAAGACGTCTCAGTGGTCATGTGGCCAGCATGACTAAATGCCAGAGGTGCACGGAACGCTGTTACCTTCCCACCAAAGGTGGTCCCTATTTTTCTACTTGCATTTTTTACGTGCTTTCGAACTGCTAGGTTGGCAGAAGCTGGGACAACTAACGGGAGCTCACCCAGTTACGCAGCACTAGGTATTCGAACCACTGATCTGCCGACCTTTCGATCAATAAGCTTTGGATAATTTCCATAGTCCTTTTTTAAAACAAACTACAGATAGTTCTTGATTTAAAACCATTCATGTAGTGACCATTCAAAGATATAACAGTGCTGAAAAAAGTGATTTATGACCAGTCCTCACATTTATGACCTGATGGCATCCCCATATTTACAATTTTGGTGCAGGGCAAGTGGCATGTATTTATGACGCCTGCAAAATCCCAGGGTTATGTGATCATAACCATCACCACTTGAGACCTTCCCAGGTGACTTCTGATAAGCAAAACCAATGGAGGAAGCCAGCTTTGCTTAACGATTGGGTGATTCACTTAATGACTAATGGTTACTTAACAATCACTACAAAAAAGGTTGTAAAATTGGATGCAACTTACTTAACAACTGTATCATTAGCAACAGATGTCCTGGTCCCAATTTTGGTTGAAAGTCCAGGAGGAGGACCTGTACATTGGCAGTTCTCATCATGGCCATACCTGGCTTAGAAGGCCATAAAAGTTCACTATCTTAAGTCCTAAACTGTAGAAAGAATAAGAGACTATCATGCTGCAGATGAAAGTTTCAATTTGGATGATGAATTTCAAGCAGTGTGATTCTGGAGATCACAAAAATAGAAGATGCAGCCCGAAAGGTGCCAATATGTCTATATATGTTTTGATGCCAAATGAATAACATAACTTACAACTCTATTAATATTTTTGATGGGTAAGAGTCTATCTGAAAAGGGATCATGTAACATTTTGTCATAACCAGGAAATATTACTTCTTTTGCTCCTTAATAACTACTATCCCATCCAGAAGATAGTTTGAGGGCACACTTCTAACCTTCTGAACTTAGAAATTAGTTTACACTCAATAGCTCAATCATCTAACCTTCTTCGCAGCCTCCTTTTTTTGTTCTTTGTTTTTTAATAGCATCTTGTCTGCTGAAGTGTTCTGAGAAGCTTGTAAACCTACTTGCACTTTTATACCTTGTGGTTGGTAATATAGATAGCATTCTATTGTGCATAGTAGGAGTCATGTACAAGTAGAATTACGGTTTATTTCTTGAACTGTAGATGCCTCTTGAAAAGGCTTCTGAGAATATCGTGAACAGCCATGAAAACAAGACAACGGATCATTGAACAAATCAACGGAAGACTGAGCTCTCTAGAGAAGGTTCCAATATTAAGAAAGTTAAAAGGAAAGAGAAGAACGGGATGACTAACAGCAAGGGGAATGGACTCAGTTCAGTATCAGAAGACCTGAGGTACCAAGAATAGAACATCATTGAGAAAATATATCTATTTGGTAATTAGGAGCAGAAAACTACTTAATGGCACATTTATTAATCAGTTATTGGTCTGCCTAGCTCATTTCAGGTTTGAAAGAAACTCTTGAAACCACTACTTTCCAGCTTTGCCACCTGAAATAAGTAATAACTAACCACCAGTAAGTAAAACTGAGGAGTTGCACATTAAATAACCACAGGCTACTGACTGCTTCATCTTTTATGTGTTGTGGGAAGTCTTAAACATCCAAGAGGTGTCGGTTGTTTGAGCCACTACCCAGGTGTTACTCCCGTGATAACACTTTTCATTGTCTTATCATGATTAAAGAACAGAATGCCAGATTTTCATAATCATGGATTTTTTTTTTTCATATGTAAAGGACTTCTATATGATATAAACTCATTTCAGAGTGTATCCATGATGCAGAAAGACTATTCTCCCGGAAGATTTTCGCAGGCTATGTCTTGCCTAAGCATGTATATACGCTGCCAGCATGTTTTTAAAAGGTCAATTAATTTAGCATTACCAGACACAATTTCTGCCTTGATTTCATTCTGATCTTCCTACCAAAGCAATCATTCCATGCAAAAGATTAATGAAAGAAATGGTCCTGCCAAAAGATTTTGGGAAAGCTGGATGCACTTATCCAATTATCCTGAAACGCTAAGCAAGATGCATTCTTTTTGGATGTCTCTCTAATGGGCAGGATTTGCTAGGCATTATTCCTCTGGATCGCTAACCGTGCCTACAACTTTTGCTGCAGCGTGGGTAAATATAGATCTGGGAAAAGACGCACACCTTTATAGGAGTCCTTACTTGGGCATCTAACAGAAGATCGGCCTCTTTTCTTGAAAGTAACAGATTATTTTTATGGGACCCAGACCTATTCCTTGCTTTACAGGGTATGTATTTGCTTTTCACAACCTGAGTGTAATTTCTCACTGTACTGTATATTAAGTTTCAATCCATCACTTCAGGTCCAAAGACCATGCATTACTTCTGTGACCATTTATACTGGCTGTAGGGAAATATTTGGCTGTACGGCCATCCGAAAAATAAAGAGTGGGGTTGAAGAAAAGTTGTTCGCACAGCCCTCCAACGCTAACCACTTTTCCCCCTTTCTTTCTTTCTTTCTTTCTTTCTTTCTTTTTTGGTCTCTCCGTTGAAGTGCACCTCTCAGGAGAACTTGTAGGGGGCGCGCTTCCACAACCTTCAGCTTTTGGCGGCCGCCTGGCTAATTTCACCCATCGGTGAGGACTAGGTGAAGAAAGAAGACAACTCACCATCTCGCCGCCGGTTCGAGGCGCGCAAGGCTCTGATCGACCCGCTCTGGCTGCCGGTGGCGGCGGCGGCGGCGGCGGCGGCGGCGGATCCCTGCTGCTGGGGCCAAAAAGTGGCCCAGGCTCCCACGTAAAGGAGGAAGGACGGCGCCAGCATTTGCATCGCGGATTCTTGGCGCGGAGATGAAAAGTCTTTAAAACGAAAAAAAAAAAAGAAAAAGAAAAAGAAAAAGAAGGAAGGCGACCGCCAATCTTCTTGCCAATGGAGGGTCTTCTGATCCACGGTCCCCTTTTCAAGCCAGCAAAGCACCCGCTTTCTCCCTTTCGCCTCTAAGTCTCTTAAGCGCAAGTCGAGAAAACTTTTGAAAAGGGGAAAAAAAAGAAAAAGATTCCAGCTGGAATGGGCTGCAAGGGCTTAAAAGCGGTGGGAGATCCCCTGGCCGACTTGGGTCCAAAAGCGAGATCCGGAGAGCTTTAGCCGCGCTCTACCTCTCCCTTCTCCCCGACCGCCACCGGCCGGCCGCTCGGGCAAGAAAAGGGCTCCTGAAAGAGGGGAGTTGCCTTCACACGCGCACTGCGGTGTGTTTATGTGTGGGGCGGGAGGTGGGGGGTGGAAGAAGAGAAGGTTGGCGAGCGAGCCGAAGGCTACGACGCCCCCCTCGCCCTCTACCGTTGCCGAGCTGCGCTGCCCTTCTGGGGGCTGGCCGGACGGGGAGTGGGGTGGGGGTCGGTGGGTGGGTTTCCAGGTCTCTCGCGAAGTTGGCCGGAGAGCGATCCAGAATTGGTGTCTCTCAATTCCGGGGTGGCCGAAGTAGAGCAATGGGTCGGGAGCGCTTTTTTGTCTTCTCTTATTTGCTTTGGGAAGGAAAAGGCACCGGTGATTTTTTTCTCTTTTTCTTTTTTTGAGTCCGAAGGAGGCGCGGCGGGCCGGGATTGGTGCTGCGAGGAATGGTGGGGGGTAGGGAGGAGGGGGCCCGTGAGAGAGAGAGAGAGAGAGAGAGAAAGAAAAAGAAAGAAAAGAAAAGAAAGAGGGAGGGAGGGAGGGAGGAAGGAAGAAAGAAAGAAAGAAAGAAAGAAAGAAAGAAAGAAAGAAAGAAAGAAAGAAAGAAAGAAAGAAAGAAAGAAAGAAAGAAAGAAAGAAAGAAAGAAAGAAAGAAAGAAAGAAAGGATGGATCTCCTCTGGAGAGCAACCTGTGCCAGCAGATTCCCCCTCCTGGCAGGCCAGCCTGAAACTTCAAAGTTGAGGGATGCAACAAAGATGGAGCAGTTAAAGATCTCTCTCTCTCTCTCTCTCTCTCTCTCTCTCTCTCTCTCTCTCTCTCTCTCTCTCTCCAGGACCGAGTGATGGAGCTTTGGGCACCAGGTTGGAGGGACAAGTTTAACAGATTTAACAGATTAACAGAGTTGGAAGGGACCTTGTAGGTCATCTAGTCCAACCCCCTGCTCAAGCAGGAGACCCTACACCATTTCTGATGAATGTCAGCCCAGTCTTTTCTTGAAAGTCTCAAGTGATGAAACTCCCACAACTTCGGAAGGCAACTTCTGTTTCATCGGTTGATTGTTCTCACTGTCAGAAAGTCCCTCCTCATTTCTAGGTTGAATCTCTCCTTGATCAGTTTCCATCCACTATTTCTTGTCTGGCCTTCAGGTGCAAGTTCAGACACCTGGCCGAGCTCCCACATCCCAAACTGAGTTTATCTTTCTTTGCCCTTCCCCCATTGCTCCAAAGCAAAGTTGGAGTTGGAAGAGAAGCATCTTCTCTTCTCCAAGACTGGGTCTTGGCTTTGATCCACTGGCCTTGAGTTCTAGGGGTAGCCCAGATTTGAGCTTGGGGATCTCCTGATTCTGTAAGTAGGATAGGTCACCACAGAGGAGATCATCGGCCTCAAGATTGAGAAGTGGAAGAGAAATTTAAGCCCCCATTTTCCAAGTGGTTCCTAGATTGGGCTCTTCCATTTCCCCTTCCTGCCTGAAGTTTATGAGTTGGTGGCACTTAGAAGAACAAGTGACTAATGCTTCCTTGTCTTCTTCCCTCTGGATGCATAATAGCAGTTTGATATCCTCAAAACATTTGGTTCCCATGGGCCTTAGCCAACACGGACAATGGCAAGGGTTTTGTAGAGGCTGGATGTTGTGGGCTCATGTCATTCTCTGAGGAGAACAAGCTTTTGGAGAAAGAGAAGCCACCACCTCTGCTCTCTTGTTCCCTTGGAAGGAACAAGAGGAAGATTTGACACAGATCTCTTCTGAGTTCTGGAGAATTCAGAATAGATTAGGACCTAAAACAGATTAGAACCTAAAATTCAGAATAGATTAAACCCACGGTGGCGCAGTGGTTAGACTGCAGTACTATTTCTGGGCTATTTCTGCTGACTGCCAGCTGCCTACAATTTGGCAGTTCGAATCTCACCATGCTCAAGGTTGACTCAGCCTTCCATCCTTCCAAGGTGGGTAAAATGAGGACCCAGATTGTTGGGGGCAATAGGCTGACTCTTTAAACCGCTTAATTGTAAAGCACAGTGAAGCAGTATATAAGTCTAAGTGCTATTGCTATTGCTAAAAGCTGCTCCATTGGGGTTAACAAGTTGGACAGAGGTACACATAGCAGACACTGCTTCTGTTGGTACAATTATTCTGAGATTTAGGCTAATGGCCGTAGAGTGGCCACTTCTTAAACAGCAGTGTGCACTAACTGGCTTGTGCCAACTCCCATATAGCATTTGCAGACAGTCCTCTTGGGTGTGGCCTTGGAGTTGTGCCTCCAATCTTGCCCTGTCTGGTGAGAGGACTGTCTGACAAGGCTGACCTGACCACGGGGTGAACTGAGGCAACTGCCTCTTGTGCAGGATGAGGGAGTGGCAACACTAAAGCCAGACTGTTTCCTGCTGGCGCGTACATACACTTTTTGCCTCAGAGCAATAGAGATGTGAGAAGAAGAGCGTAGGAGACATAACAGGCATGGAAGAGACCAGAGGAGAATAACAGAAAGCAGCAAGAGTTGGGAGGCGAGCAGAGAGAAAGAAGAACCCAATGGTACATTTCTACCATCCCTTGAATATGGACTAGGAATGGGGAGCATTCAGATCTGAAGGGAACAAGGATCCTCTGTTAAAAACCTCTGTTGGCTTCTATGTTGTACCTGTTAGTGGTCACTCTGGTTCCAAAGCATCTTTGCTCACCTGAGATACAAACATTACACATAATAAGGGCTGTGAACACCATTGTTCTGACCAAACCACGAAGCAGACTCCCTTGTCCCGACAAAAAACCCCTTTATTTAATTTACAGTGAATTCCTCTCCAGCAAAGTCTTTCTTCTCCCACAGTCTTTCAAGATAGTTCACAATTACCGACCTTTATTAGGCTTGGAGAATGGCCAGGCTGATATCTTTCAGATGCCGCAATACTTGGCAAGAATGCAGTAATGAACTAATTGTCTTCTGCAAACTCCACTCCCCTTTCGCTCCTCTTTTATTCCCTCTGGGAGAGGCCATTCATTGTCCACCTGCAGTCTTACTCCCAAGTCGACCCTTGTTCTTTAGCTGTTCCCTTCGTCTGGCATGTGCACACTGGGAACAGGCTCCATCTGTTCGTCTGCCTCAGTGATGTCTGCTCTGAAGGCAGCTGATAATTGGCATCCAGCCTTGGCCCCCTCTCTGCTCTGACACAAAGCCCTCATCAGAGCTTTCCCCAGACTCCCAAGACTGGCCCATGTTCCTCCCCAACCTCCTCACTGTCCGAATCTGCTGCCAGATCTGCTGGCCGCTGGTGGGCCACAACAACCATCTTGAGGGACTTCTTGCTTTCTGCTGCTTCTCTGAATCCAACTAAGGCAGGGGTGGGCAACTATGGCCCTTTTATGACTTGTGGACTTCAACTCCCAGAATTCCTGAGCCAGCCATGTTAGCTCAGGAATTCTGGGAATTGAAGTCCACAAATCATAAAAGGGCTATAGTTGCCCACCTCTGATCTAAGGGAGAATAGACAGTGATTCTTAAGATTCTTAAGAACTTAATGGCTTCCCTTGTTCAGGTCTTGGTTATTTGTCTCCTCAGTTTAGTTTCAGAGCCATTGTACAGAATACCAGTCACCTAAGAGCACAGGAAGGAAATGCCCATTTGGGGCAGCGTTTAGAAAAAAGAAAGGCAGGAAGGAAGTTATTTTCTTCCTAAGCAGGAAGGAGCTCCCTTGAGATTCATTGACACAAATATGCACAATGAGCTTCCCATCCCCAGAGAGGAAATGAATGGTGAGGAGACATGTAATGTTCCAGGTAATTTGGCAGCTTCTGCAGCACCCATAACTCAAATAGATTTATATCGGTATCTTATTATATACACATCCTTGGAAGAAAATTGAAGATCACGGAAGAGGATTGTAGAAACGCAAGAAACAACCATTTTTATTTCTTAAGCTCTGATGATTCAAGAACTTGTAGGATATTTTTCACCTGCATCGGCCACACAAAGTGAAAATGTTCGTGTTCTCCAAAGGCAATGAAAATAGAACATTTTTATCCAACATCCTGACAGCATGAAACCCCCCTGATAACTCATATTAACTCATAACTCACACACACCTGAATCCGGAATGTTGCACACTGATTTTGTTGCAAACTCCAGCCACATGGAGTTCCATAGGGATAAAAGATTAGAAAAATCTGGCAAACTGTGAGAAAGCAGCAAATCTCAGAAAACATAGAACATAGAATAATAGAGTTGGAAGGGACTTTGGAGGTCTTCTAGTCCAACCTCCTGCTTGAGCAGGAGACTCTATATCATTTCAGACAAATGGTTGTCTAGTCTCTTTTTGAAAACCTTCGGTGATGGAGCATCCACAACTTCTGAAAGCAAGCTATTCCATTGCTTAATTTCTCTCACTGTTAGGAAATTTGTCCTTACTTCTAGGATGCTTCTATCCTTGGTTAATTTCCAACCATTGTTTCTTGTCTTGCCTTTTGAGCAGGGGTGAAATTCAGCCGGTTCTATCCGGATCAGGCAAACTGGTAGCGGTGGCTGCAGGAGGCTCCACCCACTCGCACGGCCAGCATGACATCGCTTTTTTTGCAATGATTTTAAGCCCTCTGCACATTTACGAACCGGTAGGGAAGGTAAGTGAATTTCACCCCTGCTTTTGGGGTGAAAGAATTGTTTGATCTCAGCATTAAAGAGAGTTGTTCTGAAAACATTCACTGCCACTGTAAAAAATGCTTGCTACTAAAACCAGCCCTTCATGACATTAAAATTCAGCTGTATATACTGAGCAATGGAGACACCCTTAAGTTTTTGAAATGAAGCTGACCTTGATGATGAACTTGGGAGCATCTAAGAAAAGCCACTGGCCAAGAAAACCTGCATACTTGAATTGGAAAAACAATTCAAAATGAAATCATGCAGTTCCTGGCAATAACAGTCAAACAGATTATGATGGTAGCTCTGAGCTCAGCAAAATGCCCCTCTGTTATTTTGAACTGCAAACCTGACCACAGCCGTAGAGAACAAAGAATGTTAATGGTTTATTTTTCAATTGCAGAAGAATGTGTTTCCCCATCCCTGCAACAGTGACTGTCAAAAAGTGTTTTTAAAGGATGTCATGGCACTGATGATATTGCAGGAACCGGTATGACAAATATGCTCCTTAAAAACTCTTAATAGAGTTGAGAATTGCATGTGATGGTTACAATAATACTGCCAACAAAAGAGAAAGAGAGAGAGAGAGAGAGAGAGAGAGAGAGAGAGAGAACGAACAGAGGAATGCAGATCTAGATGGAAGAGTTAAAACCTTGAGAATTAAACTCTCAACCTTTTGTCCTGTACTATTCTCGGGAAGAAGTGGTTCATTTTAAGTCAGGGAAGCCAGTTAATAGCTCTCCTGGAAGGAACCATGAGAGCCTCTGAAGAAACACCAAGAAAATGTGATGACAACCAACACCATAAACCAGACACTTGGAAGGAGAGGTGCCAAAAGAAGCAAGGGATTCTAGGGAGAAGGAAGTAGGGGAAGTGGCATAATAAATTTTAAGGGTACAATAATGTTGTAAATCAGTAAAGACAGGGGTGGGCTGCTGGGGATTCTCAGGGTTCAGGAGAACCTCTAGCTAACATTCTGTGCAGTTCAGAGAACCCCCAAATCCCACTCCTGGCTGGCCCCACCCACCCCGCCCCTCTCAGGAGTCCCCACGCAGCCCGTTTTGGATGCAGGTAAGTAGAGGGCATGTGTGGAGGCTTGGGGAGGGTGAAAAACGGTCCTACTGGAAGTTTAGGAAGGCCGGAAACGGGTCTGTTTCCAGACTCCAGAGGGCCTCCGGAGCCTGGGGAGGCTGTTTTTGCCCTCCCAGAGGCTCGAGGAAATCCTCAGGAGTCCGGGGAGGGCAAAAACACCCCCCCACACATTGTGGTGCAGGAGACCGACAAGGCCACGCTCACCATGGCCACACCCACCCAGCAACCAGGCAGAGAACCCCTTGCTAAAATTTTTGAAGCCCACCTCTGAGTAAAGAAATAAAAGATAAATAAAAGAGGAGATGTATCAATACAGGCAGTAGAATTCCCAGTATTTGGGTAAAGAAGGAAGCTAATGTGCATGGAGAATAAAGATCAAGACATTCAGAAACCAAAGACTAATTATGGAAATAAAACTAGAATTGGTACTAAGGAGGCAGAAATAATGTAAAGAATAATAATGTGGAAATAGTGCCTAGGATGATAAATTAGGCTGAGAATGAAAATAGATAGAATACAATAGATGGGGGGGGGGGGGAAGCATACGTGGAAATTCAAGCTAAAATATATACAGAGAAAGAGAGTTGGTTCCTAAAAATACAAACAGGTAAGACCTAAAAATGTAACAAAGATGCACAACCTTGATTATGGAAAAGGCAAGCTCTATTTGTATAATAAAACACCTTTTTCCAAAAAGAGACAAATGTTTCTTACAAAATCTCTGCCATCCCTCAAAAGAAGTGCCTCATAAGAGTGGCACTTTTAAAGCTTCAGTCCTCAACTAAACTAAACTGGAAATGAAGAAAAGGAAGAGCTCACGATGGCTTCTGCCATTCTCCTTCTCCAGCAATGTTGCTCAATAGGCCCAAATTCCTTGCTAGATGTGAAGAAGACCTGCACCAACATGGATATCACTAGAGAAAGTATTAGCACGTTGTGAAATGTGCAATATTAATAGTGAATTCTATTATCAACTGACGTCCTCTTCAAGATAAACTTCATTAAGATCAATGTTTTGGCCCAAGTAAGAAGACATGTAAGGGAAGTAAGAGCCATTACTTCCAGCAGCAATTTTTGTAGATTTGAGCCTACAAAGTTGCATGGAGCTTCCTGCTTTCCTCTTCTCTTGTCTCACATAGCTGAGTAAAGTAACCAGATGGGGGCTGTTTCTCAAGTAGGTAAGCAAACAAAGTTGGACAGTCACAACTCCCTCTTTTCATACATTATCTCATTCCCGTTATAGTGGAACTCATTTCTGAAGACAAAAGTGGCAGCAGGAAGATTCGGACATAATAGTAATAGGAAGCAGGGGTGTCAAACTCAAGGCCCAGGGGCCGGAACCAGCCCACAGAGTACTTAGATTTGGCCTGTGGGACCACCCTGGAAACAGCAAAGGACTGGCCCACAGTGCCTTTGCTAGTGAAAATGGAGCTTGTGAGGGTGCAGCCCTCCCGAGCTCCGTTTTCACTGGCAGAGGGTTTCAGGAAGCCGTTTGCAGCCAAAAAGGGAGCTCGGGAGCCCGTTTTCGCTGGCAGAGTGCTCGGGCCACTATAGGCACCCCTGACAAGAGCCAGCCACATCCACCCTGGCCATGCCCACCCCTCCAAGGTGTGGCCCTGACGTGGCCCTCAATGAAATCAAGTTTAACACCCCTGTTCTACAATGAAAGAAACACGTCAGCATCATCCTAACTTGGAGTGATCATTAAATGATTAAATGATTGGTCATAAGCTAAGGGATATCTGATAAAATGGGCCCAATATACTGATGGAACAATGAGAAAATGTAGTTGAAGGAATTGACATTATGTTACATCAAGCATAAACAACCAGGTCCCCACGTCAAGAGTTCAGTTAGCTAATTTATTGCTCAAGCCTTTACACAGACTGACGGTTTGCCCCTGGGTAGGACTACATAAGGTTCAATGGCATTCAAAGAGGGCTGGATTTTGCCCTCTTGTGCCAGGTGGGACTCGAGACTAATTTCCCACTTGACTCCTCCTCCTGGCTTTGCCAGTCTCTCTCCAATTATAATTATAATGTTATAATTTAGAAAATTTCTAAAATTATGTGCCATTGGTATAAAAAGGTAAAAGTAAAGGTTCTCCTCGCACATACGTGCTAGTCATTCCCGACTCTAGGGGGCAGTGTTCATCTCTGTTTCAAAGCCAAAGAGCCAGCACTGTCTGAAGATGTCTCCATGGTCACGTGGCCAGCATGACTAAACACCAAAAGCATATGGAACGCTGTTACCTTCCCACCAAAAGTGGTCCCTATTTTTATACTTGCATTTTTTACGTGCTTTCGAATTGCTACGTTGGCAGAAGCTGGGACAAGTAACAGGAGCTCACCCCATTACACGGCACTAGGAATTCAAACCGCTGAACTGCTGACCTTTTAATCGACAAGCTCAGCATCTCAGCCACTGAGCCACCGCGTCCCCTTTCATATACCAAAAATGCATAAGGGAAATGTGGACAATATAAAGGGTCATTTTATCTTGCCTGGTGGACTTGTAAAAAAGTCTCAAACTTCTGGGTTCAGGTACATAAAAATATACAAAAAGATTGTAAATATCAATGTTCAACTAAAACCAAAACTTTTCTTGCTGGGTTTAATGGAAAGTTAATTAGAAAAGAGCCATGGAAGGTTATTTTTGTACATGATTATTGCTGTGAGACTATATTATATGTGCATAAATAGAATGATTCTGAAATACCTACGATGGAAGAATGGTTGATGAAGATGACAGAACTAGCAGAAACTAGGTAAAATTAATTTATTTGATTAGAGAAAACAACTCAGCGATTGGAAAACCTTTATGGACTTTTTGCTGAAAAAAAGAGAAAAGTGAACTTGTGATGCGTGGGTTTGAAGATTAGGAAGGATAATTTATGAAAAGAAGTAAATTATGATTTAACCTTAGAGGGAGAGAGAGGAAAAATGAATGCATTTATAACCATTATAAAAAAAAGTTTGGACTTTCCTTTCCTTTCCTTTCCTTTCCTTTCCTTTCCTTTCCTTTCCTTTCCTTTCCTTTCCTTTCCCTTCCCCTCTCCTCCTCTCCCCTGACTTCGATTTCAATCTTCTTACTCGTTATTTTTCTTCGTTTGCTTTGTTTCTTTTCAATATTTATATTTCTTTTAACTTCTCAAAAAATCCTCAATAAAAATTATATGTATATATGTATACGTATGCATATTTGTATATGTATATGAATGTATATTTTTAAAAGACTCAAGTACTTACCTAAAAAGCAAAGCAAAGGACATCAGAAAATGGGATCCATGGATATTTGCATGCTAGACAATGGTTGCTTTCTATTCATAGTCAATAATGGTTACAAGTTTATGGGATGAAAGCATAACCTTCAAAGACAAGGAATGCCAGATATCAAAGGAGCAAAGGGATAAAGTGAACTCCAAAGACGATGGCTGTTGGAAGAAAGCCAATCGCATAAAAACACCAGCCCCAAATACCAGAAGCAACTGGCACACTTCCCAAATCAATTAAAGAAGATTACTGCAACATAAGCAATATAGCTGTTTCTGCAGCAGAAAATGGAGCTAAGCAAACTAAGGAGGAAATTAAGAGACATGTTAACTAATGAAAAGAGGAAAAGGAGCCTATAGGAATCTGAGCTGCAAAATTAAGCAATTTTCTTTTCTCCCATCTCTGGAGGTGAATGAAAAACTTAGATGAACATTATCTGACCACTAACTATGTCAAATATGGAATTGGATCTGAGATACATTAAATGATTCACAAACCAAACCGTTTTGAAATACAATAATAGCTCCATAATGTTATCTACGGAAAGAGAAAATATGTAGACGTGCTCCTTCATTGACTAGATACTGTGCTAGAAAAAAAGTCAGTGGAGATTCTAGTCATTCAGGTCACGTTTGTCCCACGGTTGTCTCATAGACATTTAGCTATGCACTTTGGGATGAGGGTCTATGACAGCTCACCACGCTCATCCCACCAGAGCCAACTTGCAGCTAACTTGCCGTGGTTGACTCACCACCAGAAATTCACCATGGCCAGCTCACCAAGGGACAACTTGCTGTAGGACAACATTTACACTAATATTGAAGAAATAGTGGAACAGAATCATTAAAGAAAAGATGCCAAAGGAGGGACAAAATGAAATGTGAATGACAAAAATTAAAATATTTTTAAATTATTTTAAATAATTAAATTGAATTGTCCCACAGTGAGTTGTCCTGCAGCAAGTTGGCCATGGCGAGTTGACCATGGTGAGTTGGCTGTAGTGAGTTGGCCACAGCAAATTGGCCATGGCGAGTTGGCCGGGGTGAATTGTCCCATTCTGTTGGGAGGAAGGCCCTTTGAATGGTGCAGGGGTATGAAAGGATTTCTAGGAAAAAAAATTGAAGACTGCAGGATTCAGGTGACCCTGAGGGCATAGAGTCTCAACAATTCTTAGAAAGAAGGCTAATGATCAGATGGCTGCAAGGCAGGGGTGAAATGCTACCAGTTCGCACCGGTTCGGGCAAACCGGTAGTGATAAAACCTATCAGTTCGGGTGAACTGGTAGTAAAAAAAAAGCTACTGGTTCAGACAAACCGGTAGTTTAAAAAACTACTGGTTCATCGGAACCGGTATTTCTGACAATCAGCTGTGCTGCATGATTTATATTCTCTAGAAAGCAGGAAATCCTGCTTCCTAGCAAATCTAAATTGCGCGGCATAGCTGTTCCCACCCCCACACTGTTCTACTTACCTTAGAAAAGTCTTCTTTTTCTGCGCGCAGTGTGCATTTGGTGTGCAGTACGTATGCATGTGCAGCGTGCTTTTGGTGCGCACTGGGCATGCACAAGCAGCGAACTGGTAGCAATCCGCGGAGGATTTCACCACTGCAAGGAATATACAGTAAATCCTTCCATTCTCCACCATTCAGTCAGAACTGAAGAAGCTTCTTGGATGAGAAGCAACATTTTTTTTTAGCAAAACAAGAAAGTTCAGTTGAAAGAAAGCACCTTTGGGCCATGCTAGAAGAAAGGTTATTGAACTGAGAAAGAGAAAAGGTATTTCAGAAGGAACTGAAATGGAGTAAATTGGATCATTCCAGGAGACATGGATTTCCTAGAGGGAAGTACAGCTTTGGACCTACCAGCTTTGAAGAAGTTTCTCTGCATTTCAATTCAGTGTTAGAATGACTCATTTCAATTTACCATTTTGAAGTGTTTTAATAAAGGATGTTACATTATACTTCTATTAATGTCACATTTGTAATTATTTTCAAGCTTGAATTAATTTTAAATTCTACTTCTTTTGTCTATTCTTTCGCTGCCTTTCATTATTTCAAAAGGAAAGTGAAATATATATTCGATATATCTGCGCCACCGCTTGATACTGTGGATTATGGATAACATCTATTGTAGACTCTCTGAGCTTGGTTGTTTTCTTGCAGATATTTCATTACTCAGCTAGATAATTGATGATATTACTTAGTTGGGTAATGAAACTATGAGGGTGGGGGGTGGGGGGAAACCCAAGCTCAGAGAGCAACAAGGAACACTGAGCTACAAATATTCTCTTACGTTGGTATCTATTATAGAGTTTTCCCCATGGCAACCACAGACAACTCTGCAAAATTCAGTATGAATCAAAACACTGAAAATCAGTGCTTTTTCCTGCTTTCTTCACTAAAATAACTGGCAACTTTTTAAGTGTCTACCAGGATTAATATTATTTGCTTCCATTTCCATGCAACTCACTCCCCTCCCCACAAAGATGTCCTTACCAACTCAGGACATAATCCTTGTGGCCCTCAGAGCCATTGACATATTTCCAGCCATAAAATGGTTACGTAGGTAATAAGTTTATTGTGGTGAATGTAGGTTACAACACCATAGCATGACATAAAAGGAAAACTTCTAAACATAAAGAAAGGCAACATGCTTAAAGCTTCTAACATGAATTAAGCTGAACCAAATGCTATTTTTTTTTCTGAGTTCAAAAGAGAGTAGAGCAAACTATAGTGACCAGACGGCTAACAGATGGAATCACATCTACAGGGTAATTCAATTGTTCTGCATCTGACTCCTTAAGTTTGTCTATCATCAATGTTTTTCCACTAATCTCATTATAGATAAGGCAGTAGAAGACATAGTGAGTAATGGTGTCCACTTGGCCAGCACCATGGGGGCAAAGGTTCTGTTCCATTAGGCATTTATTATATCTTTCTTCAAAGAATGCTAAAGGCATAGTTTCTAAGCAAGAAATGTGAATGCTTTCCTCTGTGGAGCTCTGATATTGTTAGCCAGATACTGGGAGAAAGCTTCTATGTTTCTTATAATGATACCGTGTTTCTCCGAAAATAAGACCCTGTCTTATATTTTTTTGAACCCCAAAATAAGCGCTTGGCCTCATTTTCAGGGAGGTCTTCTTATTTTGGGGAGCATGGAGCAAGTTGGGGCTCCTCTTGCCATCTTACCTGATTTCCAGCACCGAGTTTAAATATTTTCGGGGAGGGCTTATTTTCAGGGGGAATCTTGTTTTAGCGCATGTGCTCAAAAGCCCGATTGGGCTTATTTTCAGGGGATGTTTTATTTTTGGGGAAACAGGGTGAATCAGAAGGAATACTCTGATAGCTGCACCATAATGTCATCTTTAGTTACATCCCATTCAGGGAGTTTCTCTCTAATATTTTTTTTCTGTTCCAAAATTAAGTTATCCAATGGAGGAGTTGGGTGCAGGAAGCACACTTGTAGGACATGGAACAGAAGTTTAGTCAATTGGTCCCACCATATAATTCAGTTTACAAAACTTAACCAGGTGGGGTTCTTGAAGATTTTCTAATTTTTTTTAAGGTGCCTTAATAAAGCAAGGTAGATTCTAACAAAGATTGAGGGTAGCTTTATCTCCATCTTTAGACAGGCAGCAAGTATGCCCTGAAGAAAATGTGTGTGTTTTATCACTTTGTCACATTTTGTGGCAATGAGTAACTTGAATTCCATAAGTCTATGGAACTTGAATTCCATTTAGTCTATGTTTGCAGATATAAACAACAAAGATGAGGGCAATCGATCAGACAAGAAGGTGTAAGAGCCATGGTGGTGAAGTGGTGAGCATGCAGTATTGCAGGCTAACTCTGCCCACTGCCAGCAGTTCGATTCTCACCAACTCAAGGTTCACACAGCCTTCCATCCTTCTGAGATTGGTAAAACGAAGGCCCAGATTGTTGGGGGCAATTTGCTGACTCTGTAAACCTCTTAGAGAGGGCTGTGAAGTAGTATATAAGACAAAGTGCTATTGCTATTGTAATGCATTATTTTTATTTGGACAGGGCAGAAAACAAATGTGATATATTTTGATGTTGTACGTGCGTTAGTTAGTTTAACAATGGTAATAATACTATTAATGTAATAGCATTAATAATGTAATAATGTAATAGCAGGGAGCTTTAGCTTCACAATGTTTTATTTATAACTTGGTGAATGAACCAAGTAAGAATTTATGATTCATAATGAAAATACTGGTTGAAAATGGGAATGCCATAGCCAACTTGCTGCGGCCAACTCACTATGGCCAACTTACCACGGCCAACTCACTGCGGGACAATTTAACAATTCTGTTTAATTACTTAAAACAAATAAAAAAATATTTTAATTTTTGCCATTCATATTTCATTCTATCCCTCTTTTTGCATCCTTTCCTTAATGATTCTATTCCACCATTTTTTTGATATTAATATAACTCTTGTCCCGCAGCGTTGTCCTGCAGCGAGACAGCTGTGGCAAGTTGGCGGTGGCGAATTAGCCGTGGTGAATTGGCAGTGGCGAGTTGGCCATGGCAAATTGTCATAGACTGATTGAAAATTGCAATTTTAACTCATCTTCAGGGTCCAAATGGGGATAGGTTGAATCAAAAACCGAACCACTGATTTAGATTGGCAGATATTAGTAAGCTGATGGCTACCTAATGAAATGGGTCTGTTGCACATAACCAGAGCTAATACAGAAAGAACAGGAAATTAATACTTTTAGCGTAACAGAAATATTTCTCTAGACGTGTGTGGAAAAACAGAATCTTTTGAAATTCCCCACTAATGTTGGATATTTATGTAAGGATTATGCACTAAGCTTTGTTCCAGAACATTATATTTTAGGAAAGGGTGAATTTTTTTCTTTAAATCACAGCTGGAATCTTTTTAAAAAAAATCTCTGTCCCAGAAATACTGAAATCCATGATTGCTTTCATAATTTTAATATTTTTCCCATGTATTTATATTTTTTTAATTTTCAACATTTTTCTAATTATATAATCCACACAGAAAACAGCAATTCTAGGGCAGAATAGAAGTAATAATAATTAGAAAAAATAAACATTTAAAAATGAAACAAATAATTATTTTTAATACAGGTATAAAAGAAAAAAAAGTGCACTTTCTTTTCTTCCTATCATATGTCCCACTTGGTTGCCAGGTCTGCTGTGTCAGTGATGCACTTGATTAGTTGAGGAAACCAAACTATCAATATGATGGTTTTTCAGCCTACATATCATAAAACCTGATGGTGTTTGGTGGCTGAGAGTGAGTGATTGGCCAAGGTCTCCCAACTAGCTTCTGTGCCTAAGGGACTACTAGAACCTAGGTTTTCTTACTTCTAGTCCAGCATCTTAAGTATTACACCACAGAAACAGTGGTGAAATCCAATTTTTTTTTTACTACCGGTTCTATGGGTGTGTCTTGGTGGGCTTGGTGGGCGTGGCTTGGTGGGGATGGCAGGGGAAGGATACTGCAAAATCTCCATTCCCACCCCACTCCAGGGGAAGGATACTGCAAAATCTCCATTCCCACCCCACTCCAGGGGAAGGATACTGCAAAATTTCCATTCCCACGGCACTCTGGGGCCAGCCAGAGGTGGTATTTTCCGGTTCTCCGAACTACTCAAAATTTCTGCTACCAGTTCTCCAGAACCTGTCAGAATCTGTCAGAACCTGCTGGATTTCACCCCTGCACAGAAAGTTACCTTATAGTTATTTAGTTATACTGAACAAACGATAGTGCCCAAACCTGGGGAAAAATGTGTTTTATAGCAGACACCAAGATACTAGCTTGACTTCTCTAAGAAGTCATTTCCTGTGTGATCATGCAACTGAAAAAGTCCCACCCACCCCTCTCTCTCACACACACACGGAGGTTTAAGCTTAAACTCTTTCTTCCATGAATCCTGCAAAATGCAAATCCAAGAAATGAAACATGTTCAGTCTTGAATTATCTAGTCTGCTTTTATAAATTTAATATTTGTTGGAACAGGAGATAATCAGGATTTGTAAACCCGAAATGTGATGTAATATATGTAAATATAAATGAGTACATTGGGCAGAATAATTATATATAATTAGTAATGTTTGAAGAGTATATATGATATTTTGTTTTATATTTTAGTATGTAAGGCGGAAATGACTCCAGGATGGTCACACTGTGTTCAATATTTTAATAAGAAATGAATAAATAAAATTATATATATAAAAAATAAATTTTCTTCAGAAAAGAGCTTCAAACTGAGTCAACCTTCCCAGCCCCATTTCCATTAACAATGATTCTGATCAAAATAAATTTTCATTTGAACAGAATCGATGTAATGTTAATCCCATAGAAAGTTATTTTTAAGACCAATAAAAGAAATGTTTAGTTTTGTTTTGCCACAGATTCCAAGTCAGTTTTGCAAAAGCTGGCATTCTGTTGTTCTGTGATTTCTACTCCAAGGCTAAACTTTTTTTCTGAATTGAATCAACAGATTAATAAAGAAGTGTTAAATTTATCAGCTGAAGAAGTTTAACAGATAACAAATGGGTGGAACATTTTTTTTACAGTGCTGCTCCTAAAATGGGGAAAATTATTATAATGAAGAAATGTAAAGGAACATGTCTGTATTACAAGGCTGAATAGTAACCAACATATAGTAACCAATCAAACAAAGCTGGTAGCGAGCAAATACTGGAAGAAGATAAATGATTTTATTTTAAAGAGATTAAGTATATCATAAAGAAGTATTTTATTCAACTGAACAAAGTATCAAATGGCTAGAAGAAATATTTGAGAAGCAACAGTATTATGGATTGACACTGAGGGTTGGCTTGTAATCATGAAATATAATTAACAGGAGATTAAACAAAGAGTTCAGGTTGTGAAGCTTTCATTTCTGAAAGGCTAATGTCAGCATGGAATCAGTGGATTAAAAAAAAACCCTCTTTATAATAACATTGGCTATTCATAACCATAAGCAAGAGCCAAACTATCTTTCCCAGAATAGGCACCTTGAACTGGAAGAAATTTTTTTGTTGATCTCATTTTCCTCTTGTATGTTGCATCATTTCCTTTCCCAAGTCTGCAGATGTAGAAGGGATATTTGGAAAACACCTTGTCCTTTCTCTCTCTTGAAGGATGTGTCTCCTAAACAGAGTTCAACTCATGGGAACATCTGTCTCTGTCTTGCTTCTCCCATACATTACAGACAGCAAATGTTTGGGACTGAGAATATCAATTAAAACTGACCAAATGTTCAGTGTGCAATTCCCATTCTGACAATCATGTGAAATGAGTCACTTCCTGTCACTTCAGGAATATTCTGAGGAGAAATGTATTTTAGTTTTCTTTCGATAAGAAATTTCTGTGGTAATACTGCATTTTTGTCATAAGTGGAATATAATTGAGGCTTCTGTAAAAGAGAAGTTGCATTTACTTGCATGCACTTCCCCACTATTCATTTCCAATGAATTTGATATATACAGGCTAGATCCTGATATATAACTTCTTTACTTTTATCTCAAAATTGCTACCTGATTATTTTTCCCCTGAGGTCTTTCTCCCTGCCTTTTTCATGAAGATGTGATTGGTATTTCATTCAATTTATTGAAAGAGTTGCTCGGCTACTAAATGCCTCATTATGTTAACTCCATTGATAAATTGTAAAAAAAAAAAAAAAAAAAAGAACACCATCTATTGCTTATGAAATGTATATATTAGACCTCTGCTCCAAAACATTTTAGGATGATGATATGCTACAGTGGATGTCATAATAAAGCAAGGTGAAAAGTTAAATAATCCTTGCAATTGAAATAGGATATGAAGCTTAAAACATTAAAATTAAATTGAAATATATAATTTAAAATACCCATGCAATTCATATTTTAACGTAATGTCTACAGTGTACAGTAATTGTCGCAGCCATACCTATGTTAGGGAGAAATGGAAAAATAAGAGGTTTTTAAAATAGAAAAGACTCTCTCAATAGTAGCTTCTTCAGCTCTGACTGGATGGTGGGGAATGGAAGGGGTTTATATTCCTTGCAGACAGCTGGTCATTTGCATTCTTTTAGAGAGTAGTTGAGGCCACTTGGAGATTTATCTCGGTCCTCAGGGTCACCTGAGTAGTAAAAAATCTACTAAATTGTAAGACTACGTTAACAGAATTTTGCAAGTCCGAACATACAAATATTCTGCTGCCACTTTTAATTGTTTGACCAATTACAGTGGATCCTTCCTAAATTTCTTTTTCTGACCATTAAGCCAATGAAGGCTCCTCACTCTCTTGTCTGGCTGTTTCCTAAACAATATGACTTCCTTTTGTCCCCTAAGAGCATCCACACATTTCATTATATGGGTAAAGTGCAACCGATCCAGAACTGTATATCAGTTTTCAATATCAAGGAATCCCCCAATCCACAAATGCTCTATTGTTGCTACTTCATGAAATCAATTCCCCTAAAAGATGAACACTCTTTCCACTGAATGTGTTGAATAGTGTCAGGGTAATGAAGATTTAAAGATGACCAGCCCCTTTAAGATTGAGGATGAGTCAGCAGTGTTATTGCCCTTTAAGAAGCTGTCTATATAAAGAAGGCCATTAGAGGGCATCTCTCTCCCCCCTCGTATATCACTCTTCTCCTCGTGTATCTGCATTGTAATTCTCTGTGTAGAGTTGAAGACGGTTGATTGATTGCCTGGCTTTGCTTAGCACATGTATGTATTTATACCAGGGGTGGGTTCTACTTACCTTTACTACTGGTTCGCAACGGGAAGCTTCTGTGCATGCGCAGATCACTGTTGATGACATCCGGGGCGGTGGCCGGGGCCTCCCGCCAGTTTTACTACCGGTTCTTGCAAACCGGTCTGAACCGGGGACAACCCATCACTGACATATACTGTATATAACTTGTATATAAACCACTTTTTGCAAGACAAACCTCTATGTCCTGTATTTTGCTCCTGGGTTGTCTCAAAATAGTAGTCACACTGTGCACACTCTGACAAATAGACATTAAATATCCCTTCTTTCTGAGATTTTTAATAGATGAGAGTGAAGGTTCGTTCTCTGAGCTTCTGGGTTTGTTTCCAAATGTTTTGTTACCAAGCTAGGTAAACATCTTCAGTGGAGTTTATTTTTAATATAGATTCCTATAAGGATAAAGAATTTGATGATCCAAGTGACCTCTTCTAACGCCTCTATGATTCTATCCACAATTTGTTGGTCTTTATTATCCCACTACAGAATCAAATAACAGCTCATCACATCTACAACGAGAGAAGTTGTGACAAGAGAAATAAAGCTGGATGCTGTCAACCTAATTATAATAGCTGCCTACAAATTTATGGATGATTTTGCCTGGGACTTCCAATCTAATTTCCCGTACAAAGTTCTGGCAAGTCCTGGATTTCACACCAATATTCTGGATTAGTTCAGCTAAATTGGTGAAATGCCCAGAAGACATTGTGCTATGTGCTATGAAATTGTGCTATGGGCTCAGTCACAGAATCTCTGACAAATTTTGCTGAGGTACTGTCTCAGTTCACTTGAAAAACTATTGCCTCATGTCTGTATTTTTAACACACCCTTCATCAACAGGAAACCAGAAGGGATTTTTTAAAAAAGAAGTTACAATTAATTGAAGTGAAAATTTACCATAGTCTAATTTCTTTATATAAAAATAAAGGGGGAAAGGTGAGGTTTAAAGAAAGAATTTCATGTAGAAAATGATTAGAAAAATGCATTCAGCATAGGAAATAAT